>NW_027556180.1:154273783-154556283 GCF_003287225.1 Phascolarctos cinereus
ATACATACATATATATGTACATATGTATATATGTCACAAATGGCTAGGATGTTAATTCTGCTTTTAAAAGTTGTTTTCCTTTTTTTTTCCTCTTCACTGTATAAAATTCATTTTGGGTAAAGGCCATGGAAAGTGTTACTGTGGAAACTGTTACTGTGAGGCTGGTTGGCATGGAGATAAATGTGAATTCCAGTGTGACATCACCCCCTGGGAGAGCAAGAGAAGATGTACATCTCCAGATGGCAAAATCTGCAGTAACAGAGGTGTGTCATTCATGTACTCTACTACAGAGATGAAAACAAAGCCAGTAATTGCTGATGATACTTGTCTCTCTTTCCCCCTTCCCCCTCACATTTCCTTTCATGAGGATGTCTGCTTTTAAGTCATTCATATGTGATGCAAATCAACATATAGTCTGTATGTAATTTTCAGAGTTTTTTTTTTCAATTTGACAGAAACAACACAGAGATAAGAAACTTCCTTTCATTATCTTAGCTTCACTGAGCAAATAGTTAACAGGGACACTAATTTCTTTGGCCACTGTCCAGAACTGGCACAGTACAATTCAAAGGCAATTCATGGAGCTACTTCTGTTTAAATGTTGCTTGACTAACAAAGTCTTCTATAGCATGAGCATCTAATTATCCTGAGAGCATTTAGAAAATGCTCTCATCTTAATTATGGGGAGATTGAAAGCTTGAGTCGTATCCAGAATGGATGTAGACTGATTTCACTTCTAGATCTTGACAGGGAAAATGAGATCTTGAAGTAATATAAATGTATAGAGAGAAACATAGCATGTCAAGTTAAATATTAGGTTCCCATCATATTGGTGTTATTTTAGCAAATGAAGTTAGAAAGGTCCTGGGTAAGAAATATTTCTTTACATATTATTAGAAATGAAAGGCAAGTTATGGTAGGGGAACTCATCTAGATGTAGATTTCTGCAGGATATTGGATGGAACATTTTGGGAACATCTTTGCCTATCGTCACTGTCATCTCATTCTTCTGCCTGCCATGTACCTAGGGAGGGCTGACATACTTTATACTTCTTTTTCTTCATTCTGCCATCATTAAAATGGTAATATTTTATTGTCTGAAGTTAAGAAAAACAACAGAGCACAGCAGAGCAGGAAACATCTATCTATCTATTTATCTATCTATCTATCTATCTGTCTGTCTGTCTGTCTGTCTGTCTATCTATCTATCTATCGAATACATAAATGGATACTTTTAGGATATTTCCCATTAAAGAAGGGCAGTATGAAAAGCATTTAAGCACTGTGCAAAGCCCTGTGGATACAGATAGAAAAAGTGAGGTAGCCTCTGCTCTCAAGGACTTCCCATAGTAATTGCAGGAGACAGTACATAAAAGAGAGTTTGGCTGCAAGGAGGATAGAAAAGTCCAGGGTACATCTGCAGGGTAGATGGCAAGGCTCCAGCATTTGGATTCTCTCGTGGTATAGACACAGAAGAAAAAAAATGTGACACATTTTGCTGTAGGAAGACAAAATGAAAATGTTATCTGCACAAAGCATGAAACTTGGATAAAACACACACACATACATACAATGCTCCATTTAATATTATGCAGCATTTTCTTTCTATCTGGATTTCACCTGCGAAAGAAGTCACCTTTTGTTTCTGTGACTAAAGACATCTTTTCTGCCTGTTTTTTCTTAGGCTATATAACAACATGCCATCACTATATATCGATGACTCATAATGCTAGCATAACAGTGTTGCTGAGCCTAACTAACATGGTACCTGCCAATGAGAATGGAGAGAAGGAATTATATTTAATGGAGGAGGGACATGAGAAGCACTGTCCTAGAGCAGAGGATTAAAGATTGTAGAAGAGAGAAAGACCATTTTTCAGAACAGGCAAACATAATGATGTCAGTTTCATTTTCCACTGGCTTTATTATGTGACTGGAGATGGGACATGAAGTGGGTCTCAGAGGTTGATGCACATGAGAACTTTCCACAAAGCTGGTGTTTAGGAAACATAATGAATAAGTGGCAAAGTTGGGATTTGAACCAAGGACTACTGACTCCAAAGCAAATGCACTTTCTGCTGTATTTCCGCTGCCCTGTGAGCTTAATCATTCCTTTTTAACCTTTTTATTTATGTTGTGTCACTTCAGTGATTATAGCAGAGGTGGGCAGCCTGCAGCCTCGAATCCACACATGACCTTGAGGCCACAGGTTCCCCACCTCTAGACTATCATATAGTCTAAGGATGCTGGTGTGTATATACAGAACACAAGTGCTTTAATCTCTGCCCTAGAATTTAAACTAATTGTTTTACCCCTTCACATTTATTTGGTATTTATAGAACTAATAAGTGAAAGAAGAGGGTGAAACTTTGCACGAATGTCTATTACATTTCATATTCTTTGATTCAGTGCAATGTTTTAGCCTGTCAGAGTTTTTGGGGACTCTGACTTTTTCATCCATTGGGTGGCTTTGTGCCATCTGCAAATTTGATAAAGATCCTTTCTGTTACTTCATGTAAGGCAGCGATAAAAGTGTTGGGTTAAGTCCCTTTTCTTCTCTAGGCCTCAGTTTCTTTAACGGTAAAATGAGGGGCTAGACTAAATGACTCTAATGTCCCTTTCAGCTCTAAATTTGTGAACCTATTTAATGCTATTCTGTTAACCGTTATCTGTCCAGCTATACATCCCTAGAGCTTTCCCCTGGAGATCTTTCAATCTAATATTAAACTATTAATGACTAGTTTTGGGGTTCAATAATCAACTGTATTTGAAATCTATCTAATTGTATTATCTATCTCACATCTCCCCATCTTTTTCACAAGAATGGAAGGAGATACTTTATTACTAAAGTTTAGGCGAGCTAATTGACAGAATTTCCCTGATCTACCAACTGAGTAACCTGATTTTAAAAAAAAGGAAATCAAGTTAATTTGGAATGACATATTCTTGCTAAAATCATACAGTTCTTTGTCAATAATTCTTTTTAGTGTTTTGCCAAAGGAGGAACTCAATTGCCCATAGACTCTTCTATTATTTTTTTTGCTTTTTTTAAAATTAAATTTTATTTTTATTTTCAGTTCCAAAATTTCTCTTTCCTTTAGCCCCTCCCCACACATTGAGGAGGTAAGAAATACAATACCCACTATGTATTCGTAGTCATGCAAAACATATTTCCACATGTTCTGTAAAAAAAATCAGGAAAAATATGCTTCAATCCATATGCTGATTCTGTTGACAGTTTTCTATCTGGAAGTGCACAGCATTTTATATCATGTGTTCTCTGGAGTCGTGGTGGATCATTTTATTGATCAGAGTTACTGAGTCTTTCACAATTGATTGTCTTTACAATATTGCTGTTACTCTGTAGATTATTCTCCTGGTTCTACTCACTTCACTTTGTATCAATTCATATAAGACCTCTCAGGTTTTTCTGAAACCATCCTCTTTATCATTTCTTGCAGTGCAATGGTATTCCATCACATTAATATATCAGAAACTTTTCAGTCATTCCTCAATTAATGGGCATCCTCTCAGTTTCCAAAATTCTTTGCCACCACAAAAAGAGCTATTACTAATATTTTTATACATACATTCTTTTCCTTTTCCTTTGACTTCCTTGGTATATAGACCTAGTAGTGTTATTACTGAGTCAAAGGGTAGGCATAGTTTTCATAGCCCTTTGAGCATGGTTCCAAATTGTTCTCCAGAACTAGTTGGACTAGTTCACAACTCCATTAGTGTACCTATTATCCCACATCCTCTGCAGCATTTGTCAGTTTCCTTTTCTTCAATATCAGCCAATCTGATGGGTATGAAGTGGTACCATAGAGTTTTTAAAAAAATTTTCAGTTCTGTAATTATTAGTGATTTGGAACATTTTTTCATACGACTATTAATAACTTTGATTTCCTCCTTTGAAAACTGCTTGTTCACATGCTTTGACTCTTAATTGGGGAATGGCTCCTGTTTTTAGAAATTTGGCTAGTTCTCTACATATCTGAGAAATGAGGACTTTATCAGAGAAATTTGCTGAAAAATTTCTCCCAGTTTCCTGTTTTTATTCTATTTTTGGCTACATAAGTTTTGTTTATACAAAAACTTTTAAGATTTATGTAAATAAAATTATCCATTTTTACCTCTTCTGATCCTTTTTTTTTCTTGTTTGGTCATGAACGCTCTCCCATCCATTGATCTGACAGGTAACTTCTATGCTCCCCAAATTTGTTTAAAATTCACCCTTTATGTTTAAATCATGTACCTATTTTAAGCTTCTTAATATATGATGTGAGATGTTGGTTTATGCCTAGTTTTTGCCAGATTAATTGGCAAATTTCCCAGCATTTTTTTTTGTCTAATAGTGAGTTCTTGCCCCCATAGTTCTGATCTTTGGATTTATCAAATACTAAGCTACTCTGCTGATATGTTTCTGTATATTGTATACCTAATCTCTTCTGTTGATACTACTCCATTTTTTAATTGAATCCCTTGATAGTCTTGACCTTTTGTTATTCCAGATTAATTTTGTCATTATTTTTTCTAGCTCTATAAATTAATTCTTTAATTGGTATGACACTTAATAAGTAGTATTTTCATTTTTATGATATGATATTGACTTGGCCTACCCATGAGCAATTAATATTTCTTCAAATATTTAGATCTGTCTTTGTGTGATGAAGGCTTTATAATTATGTTCATATAGTTTGTGTGTGTGTCTTAGCAAAAAGACTCCCAAGTATTTTGTAATGTCAGTAGTTATTTTAAATGGATTTTTTCTTTCTATCTCTTCCTGTTTGGTTTTCTTGGTAATATGTAGAAATTCTAATGATTTGTATAGGTCTATTTTATATCCTGCAACTGTGCTAAAGTTGTTCATTGTTTTGATTAGTTTTTTAGTTGACTCTATATGGTTCTCTAAGTATGTCATCATGTCATTTGCAATGAGTGATAGTTTTGTTTCCTCATTGCCTATACTTATTTCTTCAATTTCTTTTTCTTGTTTCATCACTATAGCTAGAATTTCTAGTAAAATATTGAATAATAATGGCAATAATGGACGTCTGTGATTCATGACCCTGACCTTATTTGGAAGGCTTCTAGTTTATCCCCATCACAGATAATGTTTGCTCCTAGGTTTCTATTGTATTCTTTTTTTTTTTTTGCCTTTTTGGTGAGACAATCTGGGTTAAATGGCTTGCCCAGAGTCACACAGCTAGTAACTGTCCTGTGTCTGAGACCAGATTTGAACTCAGGCCCTCCTGACTCCAACGTTGGAGCTCTATCCATTGCGCCACCTAGCTGCCCCATTTCTATTCTATTCTAAAAAAAAAAAAAGAATATTTACCTTCTCTAGTCTTGAGGTACTCTGAGCTCTATGATCTTTCATATATCATAGAGAGAGGCAGAGCTCATGATACACATCTACCAATTCTTTCAATATTCAAGGCTTCTTTCAGTATCCAAGGTTTATCTGTGCTAGGTCATTTGTCTTATTCATCCTGAATATTACACCTCTACCTTCTTTGATCCTTCTCTTTTCCACAACAGAGCTTAAAAACAAACAAAAAAACCTCAACAACTTTTTTGTTGTTGTTCTTGGCCATATTGAGCATATATTTTTTTTAAGGCAATTGGGGTCAAGTGACTTGCCCAGGGTCACACAGCTAGTAAGTGTCAAGTGTTTAGTCTGAGGCTGGATTTGAACTCAGATACTCCTGACTTCAGGGCTGGTGCTCTATCCACTGTGCCACCTAACTGCCCCAATGTTGTGCATATTTCAAACTAGTATTCCTGACCATGCTACACCTTTGTATCCATCCTCTGTTAGGTATCATTTCCTCAATGTTTTGTTTTTATGTTTTTATTCTTTAAATCAGGAGTGAGTACTCTGAGCATACATGTTTGTTTCTTAAGACAACTCTTCTTTTTCCTCCTTATTGGAATTGTTTTCTCTTTATGAGAAGACATCTGCCTGGTCCTTGCAATCCACATATACAAAGCAACCAACTTTAAAAAAAGATCAACTATTTCATCTTATTGGTTAAGTTGAATTCATCTACAGACTAATACATACCACGTTTTGTTTTGTTTTTCCCTCCACAGGAACATGTGTGTGTGGCGAATGCTCTTGCCATGATGTGGACCCAACAGGAGACTGGGGAGACATTCATGGTGACACCTGTGAATGTGATGAAAGAAATTGTAGATCAGTCTATGATAGATATTCTGATGACTTCTGTTCAGGTAAGAGGCAGTTGTAGTTAAATGTAGTTAGAATATGCTCTCCTAATTTTTGTTTTGAAATAATGGTACTGAATTTACTCAGTCATGGTATTCATTTGGATTCTCGCTGGAACCAGCCTAAATGTAGATTTCTCAGCAGTGGTAGTCTCTGTGGTAGCCTTTTATTCAGGCACTTAGCAATCCCTGAAACTAGGGTTATAGTATCAAGGGTAGTCTAATTGTTTGCTCTTTGAAAAATCACCTAAGCTTGTTGGATCTTACGTTGGGGGTTTTACTAGGTAATGTCTAAGGTCACCTATAGTTCAGAAAATCCATGGCTCAAATACCTTGTTGCAGAGAACCAACAGTGGAAGAGATTCCTTGTTCTACTGTTTGCTTTTTTTTATTTTGGTCTGTATCTTTGCTTTCATGTGTATGGTGGACTCCCATATGGAAACTTCCTCCACTGATACACATGGGCAACTATTTTGCACCTTACATAGAATTGCTTGGGGGTACTGAGAAATTAAGTGATATACCCACATCTTCCTAACTCCAAGTCAGGACAACTACTTATTCCTATACCACCTCTGATTTTGCTAACAAAATCTCATTACCAGAAGGTTTAAAATGTAGGAGCCATGGACATAAGGTTGAAAGTCCTACCATGAATCTTGTAGCACATTAGCTTATTACAAATCCTAGTCAGGATCTATATTTGGATTCAGTCAAAGGGCAGCACTTGGGCATCCTAGAGGGCCACATGTGGCCTCAAGGCTGCAGATTCCTCACCACTGTGACTAAGTTAATAAAATCATTAGATTTTTTTTCTAGAATTTTTTTAGTCTGATTTAGTTTAAGCATTGCAAACCTAAGAATTACCTCTCTGCTCAGTCTTATTATAATGAAGAGAGTTTACAACTTAAGGATTCAAGTTGGCTCAATACATAGGGGCTGCTGTATTTTCTGGAAGATATATTGATTACTAAGATGGTATCATGAATTTTTTGTCTAGTTCTATTTTTGAACTGAGACATTCCATAAGTCTGTCTGACTAGCTGAGGTGTAGTTAGGAAACTCCATTTGTCCCTTTGAAAGACTACCAGCAGAGAAACAGAGAAAAGACTTGCCTTATTTAAATATAAATATCCAGATTCAAAGACTTTACAGGATTGGTATAGGAGGGCCCTGCTGCTTAAGACTTCCCATCACAGAGGGCTCTTTTCTTTGGAGAATTCAGAGTACTTTGTGGGGATTTCCTAGTTATTGTCTGAACTCCCTATTGTGAAGTGAATGTCCTTTTGAGATTTTTATTCTTTTCAGTATGTAGCTAAATCGTTGTTGCTTCAACATTTTCCCTTTTAATTATTCCAGTTGTTTTTAGGGAGCTTTTTTTTATTTTTAAAGGAAAAGAACGCTGTATAAGAATGCCACTTTATTTAGTCAAAATGATCTCTGTGTGTGTGTGTGTGTGTGTGTGCGTGTGTGTGTGTGTGTGTGTGTGTGTGTGTGTGTGTGATCAACTCTATCAGTTGTTTAAGAATTCACTCACTAGCTAAATTTTTGAAAGGTAGATTTGAAATCAAGAACTATATGGGAGAATATTCCAAATCACTACTACTAACATATCATACAACCAGAGAAATCAAAACAACCCTCAGGTTCTACCTCATACCCAGGAAATCGTCAAAGATTGCAAAAGATGGGAATAGACAATATTTGAATGTCCTAGAAAGATAGAGACACTAATGCACTGTTGGTGGAGCTGTGAATTGGTCCAGCTACTCCAGAAAACAATTTGCATTCATGCAATGGAAGTGACTAAAATGTGGATATTATGTGGGTGACAAAAAAAAATACTCTGGAGACCCTAGTTACTGATTTTGCCAGCAAGGGAGCCTTACTTGCCAGGGCAGAGACTCGCCAAAGTGAGTTTTGTTGTTGTTCAGTTGTTTTCAGTCATATCTGACTCTTTGTGACCCTATTTGGGATTTCCTGGCCAAAGATACTGGAGTTGTTTGCCATTTCCTTCTCCAGCTATTTTACAGATGAGGAAACTGAAGCAAACAGGGTTAAGTGACTTGCCAAGAGTCACATATAGTGTCTGAGGCTGGATTTGAATTCAGGTCCTCCTGACTCTAGGGCCCACACTCTGTCCATTGTGCCACCTAATTGCCCAAACTGAATTAACATAAGACTTGTATATACTTAAACCGCAAAGGAAGGGGAAGACTTCAGGTGAAAGGAGATTGGGACAGGATGCTTGCAAGAATTGGTTGGTTAGATAAGATACCTTGACCTGAATGACCAAGCTTATTCTTGAAATCTGGAAACCTTTGAACTTTCCCCGAGCGGATGTTACCACACAGGATGTTCTTGCGGAACTGTCATTGGGGTGAGGAGTGTGGCAAGAGGTCTTTTAATTGGTGAACTAATGCTTAACACAACATGGAGGGAGTTGTGCTTAGTTTGTGATCAACAATTCTCTGGCCCAGAGAATATATTCAGAGTATACTTTTAGGCACTCACCCTAAGGAGGTTAATGGTTAAAAAAAAAAGGCCCAATATATACCAAAATATTTGTAGTAGCCCTTTTTCAGTATCAGAGAACTGGGAAAAAAGTAGATTTCTATTGAATGGGAAATGGCCAAGTAAGTTGTAATACACGAATGTAATGGAATATTACTTTACTGTGATGAATACAGAAAAGCACAGGAAGATGTATGAACTGATGCAAAATGAAGTAAGCAAAACTAGGAAAACAATATGAGCAATGACTATGATCATGTAAATGGAAACAACAACTGAAAACATCAGAGACTGAATGCAGTATGCCTACAAAGACATAGGAGACTATGGATAAGTGTGTAAAACTACAGAAAATGTCATATAATTTCAATATCTTGGTTAATTTTGCTGAACTGTTTTTTTTCCTCTTTTTTATTCTTTGTTATAATGGATGGCTCTATGGGAGGAAGGAAGATTGTTACGTTGGAACATATAGGTGATATAAAATCAAAAGAAACCAATAAAATTAATTTTAAAACACCACAATAGTCACCATGCAAAGTCAGACACTGGTATAGTCTGAGTAACTCCATGAGCTTTACACTTTGAGTCCTTGTACAAACAGCCTGCACAAGATGGCAGTCTGTAAAATACCCTCAGGCATTTGTTACTTTTATTTTAGTGTTTTCTTGATGAAATGTTATTGTTTGTAATGTGAAAGAGATCTGGCAGTTTGATTTTAGTGGATTGAAGACTTAATATGAGTTAACATTATGATCTAGCAGCCAAAAAAATAAAAGTATGATCTTAGATTGAATTCAGAGAGACGTAGTACCCCAACTGAGGAAGGTAAGAATTCTGATATATTTGACTTTGGTCGACCACATCTTTCTTCAGTCCATTTTAGGAAGGGTACTGACATGCTAGAAATCTTTCACAGAAAGATATTCAGGAGGGTGAAGGGACTGCAGGCCATGCTTTATGAAGACTGGTTGATAGAACTGAGATATTCCTGGAGCAGGGAGAAGAGAAGACTTGGGGAGAAAATTATAATTGTCTTTGAGGGGCACCACACTTTAATGAGGTCATTAATCAGCTGGAGAGAATCCAGAGGAGGGCAGCCAGGATGGTGAAGGGCTTTCAGTCCATGCTATTTAAGGGTCACTTGAAAGAACTTAGGAGGTTAAGCCTGCAGAAAAGAAGACTCATAGGATCATAGAGAAGGGACCTCAGAGTCCATCTAGTCCAATTGTTTTATTTTAATACATGAGGAAACTGAGGTTCATGGAGACTGAGAGTTTGTCCAAGGTCATATAGGTAATAATTGGCAGGGACAGGATTTGGACCCTGGGCCTTTGACTCCATTACCAATGCTATTTCCATTGTGCCATGCTTCCCCCAAAGTCCCATGAGAGGCATGTCATGGTACATGTGAAAATTTTCTTCAAGTATTTAAACATCAGTCAGGTGGAAGATTTGCTCTACTTGATCCCAGTGAGTACACCCAGGAACAATGATAGGAAGTTGTTAGGAAAAGCTTCCTGACACTTAGAGCTGTTCAAAAGTAGGATGGTCTACCTCGTGGAGTAGTGGAATCTACCTCATTGAAGTCCTTGAAGGAGCGGCTTGATAACCACTTCTTTTTTTAAATTTTTAAATTTTTTTTTTTGCTTTTTGTTGAGGCAGTTGGGGTTAAGTGACTTGCCCAGGGTCACACAGCTAGTAAGTGTCAAGCATCTGAGGCCAGATTTGAACTCATTCCTCCTGACTCCAAGGCCAAAGATCTATCCATTGTGCCATCTAGCTACCCTTTGGTAACCTCTTCTTAAGGCATGTTATAATGAAGATTCGTTTGGGGGTGTAGGAGTAACTAGATGTGACTATTGACACAGACCTTGTATCTAGGTCTTTGGGGATCTGAGATTAGTTCTGTTTCTAACAGACTGCCTTACTTCTCCTTTGAAACTATGTAAGGTGTTGTAATTTAAATACCAAACCATCACATTTCCATTTTCAAACTCATTTTATTCTTATTCCTTCCCTATTGAGAATATTTTTGGCTTAGCTCTTATATTAGTATTCATTTATACAATAAATAAACCATACTGGACATGTGAAATGTAAAAAATTCCCCAAAGCCCCTGCCCTCCAGGAGCTTTTATTCTGAGGGAGGGAGGGAATACAATATATCCACAAATAAATAAGTACAAAATAATTTAGGTAAAATGCAAAGTTTGCTCTTTGACATTTAAAACCTCTCATAATCAGATTCTAGCTTATCTTCTAAGCCAAGAGCTCTTGATATTTTTCTTTTTTCTTTTTGTTCATCTTTCCTTTTTGACTATCTGATAAAGTTGGTGGGACCTTTTTCAGACTAAAAAAAAAACTCTCAAAATCTGATTCCAGTTTATCTTTCTAAACCAGGGATTCCTAATCTGTTTTTATGTCACAGACTCCTTCAGCAATCTGGTGAAATCTATGGGTCCCTTTTCAGAATAAATACGTAAATGAATGAATGAATGAATGAATGAATGATTACAAAGTAAACCACTTGTAAGCTCATGGACCTGATGTTGAGAACATCCACTGAGTCTGATCATCCTTTACTCTCAGTAATTCCAACCAAATGAGCCTATTTGCTCTTTATGCATAATGAAATGTCTCCTGCTTCTGCGATTTTGTACCAATTGCCACCTGTGCCAAAAATGATCTCCATCTTTATCCGCCCCTCCTGGAATCACTTTCTTCAAAGAAGAGCTTAGTTTACATGCCCCAAGAGAGGCCTTTCCTAATTTCCCTAGTTCTTAGTGCTTTGCCTCTGTGTTCCAAAACTACTTGACCTATTCTCTGAATACATTTTGCATATATTTGTTTGTACAGGTGGTCTTTTCCCTCAACAGATTGCAAGGTCATTGAGAGAAAAGACTTTGGTTTTTGTCTTCATTCTAAGCACTTGACACTGTTCCTGGCACATGGTAGGCACTTAATAAATGCTTATTTATGTAGCACAAGCTCTGCAGTAAATCTCTTTAATCCCAATTCAAATTGGCAGACTGGATCCCAGAGCGAGACAGCTACTGCATCCCTTCAGGGTCCCAGGTGACTCACTGGCGCGTTTCCCTTATTATTTTCACTTTGTATCAATTAGTCAGCAAGACTTAACTGGCCTTTAGAAATGGGTATTTACTATGAAGGTACAGCTGGTACAAAATCATCTCCCTGAAAGCCTGGAACATATTTTTACCATAGGTACATACAGAGTCTAAGAGAAGGTGAATTCAACATTAGAGCACATATAACAAAGGGATTACTTGTTACTTCTGAAAGTCCTCTTGCTAGACTTATCGAGATGTTACCTTTAGGTGTAGTGTACCTTTTATTCTAGGTTCCTCATAGAGCCTTAAATCTGCCTTTCTTCATCTTGTCCAGTTTGTCCTCATCTCCTGATACAAATGCAGTCTTAAGCCATTACTGTCCTAGGCATATTGTTGGACACTGATGGAAAAAAAGTCCAAATCCTGTCCTAAGTCTTTAGGTGCTCCTTGTGGTCAAGAGAAGCTGCAAGGAGAAGGGAGAGAAGGAGATCAAGGCAGACTAAGAGGCCAGGGTGCACTTTACATCTTCTGCAGCCCCACTTCAGTCAAGCAAGGCCTACTCTACTAGTTTTTGACCTCAGGAACACTTATTTCATGAGAAGCCCAGACATGCTGCTCGCTTCACTCCCAGCTCAACTCACTCTCTGGACTGCTCCATCTCTCCGAATTTTTCTCCTCCCATACCTCTTCCCCATCCCTGTCCTTCCAGCAATTTTTTATGTTTGGTCTTCCTCTATTATAGGGTATGTTCCTTGAAAGGAGGGATTTATCTTGTTTTCTTGAATTTGTATCTTCAGCACCTATCACATAGCCTGGCATATAGTAAGAGTTTAGTAAATGCTTTTTCTATGTTTTATCTGTCTATATTGAAATACAGTTATCAGACATATATTTTTTAAATATACCCATTCATAGAGTCTGGATTAAGAGCCCACGTCTAAAATCACTTCTTGACTTTATATTTATATAAATGATTTTACAGTAATGCATTACCCTATTGACCACACTGTAGTTGAATTAAGAAGTTCATTGGACATGATTTTAAAAGTGTGGCACAGTTTAAGATGGAATAGTTTGGTAGACGATGGTCCAGTAATACTAAGAAGGCATCCAGAATCTGTAGGATGCTCAAAGTCCAGCCATGTCAAAGGGTGTTTTAAAGATTTAGCTCATATCCAGACAAATTATTTACTTTTCTAAAAAAAATCTAGGAAGATTAACCAGTAGAGTATCAGAATGAAGTTGTTCAATTGCTTTCAATCTTGTCTGATTCTTTGTGACCCCATTTGGAGTTTTCTTGGCAAAAATACTGGAGTGGTTTGCCATTTTCTTCTCCAGCTCATTTTAAGAAAAGGAAACAGAGCCAAACAGGTTTAAGTGACTTGCTAAGGGTCACACAGCTTACATCTGAGGCCAGATTAGGACTCAGGAAGAGGAGCCTTCCTGAGTCTAGACCTAGCACTCTATCTACTGTATCACCAGCCTTTGAAAATGATGTTACTCAGATGGTTAAAATACCATCTCCCTGGTTTTGGTTTGATACTATTTCTTATCTTTTTTGAAGTGAAGATGCCTTGGATGGCTCTTCATGGTATGGAGACGTCTCTCAGGTCCCAAATTTATGCAAATAGAGTATTCCTCATATCCACCTCTTTAAATCCTTAACTTCCTTTAAGGTTTAATTCAGGTACTATTTGGAGAATCTTTCTTGATTTCTCTACTTCAAGTCAATTCAGTAAATAAAGTGTCAAAGTATGGGGAGCTTATTTAGTCAATCAATCAAATCACCCCACTTTATTCACTTATTCTCCAATACCTTTGTCAGGATATACCTGGCTGAATCAGTCAATCATAAGTATGAACTAAGATTAAAAGACTAAGGCTCTGCCTTGGTCTTCAATTGCCCTCACTCCCATCCCCCAAGTTCCTCTTGACTCAAAGAGTACTTTGTGGCCTTTTGGAGGGTGAAAGAATTTGTACTTTTTCTTCAGTGTCCTAGCTGTATGACTAGGACAGCATTGGCTGGAGGGAATGTCTGTATCTGGAAGTAAGGACAAAATGCACAATGAGGAGAGATAGATTTCAGGCTTTATAAGGAACCAAGTATAAAAGGTATATAATACTTAATGGAAGCATTTTGAGAATTCCAGCAAAAAGACTTCCATCTGAAGGTGAGTAATATAGCTGGTAGTTAAGTGAATTACCTAAGTTTACACCATGAGTGTACATCTCTGAATGCATTTCAACCCAGATTTCTTGCCTATGAGTCCAGAAATCTTTCCACTATACTATACTGCCTCTTAGAGATTATCTTTTTCAGGGGCAGTTAGGTGGTACAGTAGGTAGAGCTCCAGCCTATCCATTCAAATGTGGAGTCAGACACTTGATACTTACTAGCTGTGTGATCCTGGGCAAGTTACTTAACCTCAATTGCCTTGCCAAAAAGCATAAATTAGTAAATATCTACTTCTACCCTTTCATTTTAGGAAACTAAACATAGAGATTAGGTGGCTTATCTATGACTATATAGTGGCAGAACTGACTGGATCTATCACTGGTCCACATAGTTCCAGAAACCATGGAACCAAGATGTGTTACTCCCAGTACAGTGCCTTTGTTATTGGGCTATGGCTTCTCTTCACCAATACTTCAGTCTTCTTAATCTATCATGTTTTTCCCAAGATAGTTCTTGTGCTACTGTCATGGACTGGTATAAAACCAGTTTTGCATACGTGAAAAGTTACCACCTAAGTAGTATAAATTTCTGAACTCTTACTGTAGTGGGATTTCATGGAAAGAATACTAATGTTAGAATTCAGAGGCCCCAAGTTCAGACCCTGGTTCTACTCCTTACCATCTATGTGACCTTTGATCCACTTATCTTATTTGGACCTCACTTTCCTCAGCTGAAGGATAAAGTAGTTCTCAAAAATACACAATACATACAAAGTGAACATGAAGTGATTTTTAGACTGTACAGATCAAGAAAGGCCTCATGAAGGTGTTGCCATTTAAGATGAGCTTTTAAGGAAGCTAGAGATTCTAAAAGTCTTACACTCTAATATTTCACTAATAATAATTGTTTATGACAGGGTCAGAGGCTGATGAGAAGATGCCTTAAGTGCGCTGCCTGAAAATATCAAAATTAAGAATGCCTATAGTTTCTACTGTATAAGTTTAACTGATTTTATGCTGGATTAATTTTTTAATTGAGTCAGCTTTTCCTCTGACTTAGTTTAAAGTTACAACTTAACTTGTTATCATCACCAGAAGGTATATTGTCCATTCTTGCCTGTCCCTAAGGATCTTATTTCCCTGATAGACCCTTCAAGGCACTAGGGAGTCTGCTGACTCAGGACTTAGCAACAAGATTCCCATAAAACAATTAACATTCCTTAATTGTCAGAGAGAGATTGCCATTAGCCCCAAATGGGTGTGCTAACCCCCTTTCTTTAAAATAACTAATGTTGTCCCTACCCCCATGATCTACCTACCCTATAACCAATTATATAATCTTCCCACCTATCCAATTCTGTACTCCTCCAAATTATATTAAGGCTGGTAAGCCCTGCCTCAGAGTCTTTGGTCATTGAGAGGGTCCACTGACCAATTTATTAGTTATTGATAACCTAGCTAATAAATTGATCATGCTCAGATCAGAGGTCTCTCAGTTTATCTTAATTTTGAAACCTATCACTGTGTAAGGGCTAACGGCTACATGCCCTTCTGTTTGTGCACTCTGTGTGTCTCTATTCTTGACAGCTATCTGCTGCTGATCCTGACTGCTTACAAGGGCATGGCTTCAGTAAAGTCCATCTGAATTTATTGACTTTTTGTTAGGTATCTGTATCCCATCTATAAGGAAATGGAGCTGCTCAGTTTAACAAATGTTTATTAAATGCTTATTATGTACAAAGCATTTTGCTAGGCCCTGTGAATTCAAAGACAAAAAACAAATCCCTGTCCTCAAGGAGTTTACAATCTCTTTACTGTAATCTGAATTAGGAAGAGATAAAATGCATAACAGAAGACAAATGGAATGGTATGAGGAATCCCAGAATGTCAGGATCATTTCTAACTGGTAGGACCAAGGAAGGCATCATGGAAAAGATAGCCACCAGGTTCTCCTTAAAGAAGGAGCAAGTTGACAAAGGCAGTGAGGGGAAAACAGCTCAGGTTATGGGGATGACTTCACATGGAGCAGGTAGAAACAAGGACAAAATGGAGTAAGAGTGAGAAGTTCAGATTGTGTGAAGAAATGTGCCATGAAATAAATCTTGAACTCAGACTAGAGTTAGTAAATTTTCTTGAATGCCAAGTAAAAGTGTCTTTTTTATTCATTAGGAAATAGGGAGTCACTAAAAAAAATCTTTGAACAAGACAGTGCCCATAAATCTATGTATTAGGAAGATCACTTCATAGGACTGATTGAAAAGTAAAGAAATGGAAGACAGAGAAACTATTTAGAAAGTTATTATAATTGTCCAGGGGAAAGGTAATAGGAGTCTAAGCTATAATTACAGTGGTGTCACTTGACTGCTCAAGAAGCTTTGGGTAGCTTTCTATTGCCTCTAGAATAAAATACAATTTTCTCCCTCTGGCATTGAAAGCCTTTCACTTCCTCATCTCAAACACTAGATTGATCACCCATTAATCCCTCTTATGAGCTTATGTTCCCACAAAACTAACCTACTTATTATTCTTTATATGCAACATTGTCTCTTGCCTACCTGACTTTTTATAGGCAGTCCCCCATGCCCATAATACTCTCCTTCCTTACTTCTTCCTTTAAAGTGTAGCTCAGGTGCCATGCCCAGCTTTTAGTGATCCCTCTACAGTCTACATATTCATGTGCCCATTTCCCCAACCCTCATCAGCAACTGTTTTGCCTATTTGATATATTCTGTATAAACTTGCCTGTGTGCATATTGTTTCCTCCTAGTAGATCATAAACTATTTGAGATAAGGTCTGTTCCTTCCTTCCTTCCTTCCTTCCTTCCTTCCTTCCTTCCTTCCTTCCTTCCTTCCTTCCTTCCTTCCTTCCTTCCTTCCTTCCTTCCTTCCTTCCTTCCTTCCTTCCTTCCTTCCTTCCTTCCTTCACCATTGCTTAGCACTGAGTTCATCCATAGCAGGTGTTTAATAAATGCTTGTTGAATTGCATTAAATGGAAAAATTGCTTTTGTTCATCTGCTACTCTGATGTACCTTATCTAATTTAATAATCTCAACATTCCTGTGAGATAGGTAGGACAGATATTATTGGACCTATTTTATAAAGTGGTAAGCTACTCAGAGAGATTAAGTGACTTGCTTAAAATCACACAGATAGTAAATGGCAGAGATGGGATTTGAACCCAGGTCTCTTGACTCAAAGTCTAGTGCCCTCTCCATAAAGCTGTATTGTATTTGATCTTTGAAGCATAATTTCTGTTTTGGAGAGGTTTGAGAGGTCACAGGGATCAGAGAAAATGTGTGGTCCTACATCTTATTGTTCACTTGACCTATAAATCCCATAATGTGTCTTTGTTCTCATATGCCATTACATTGCATTTTAAATAACTTTTGAAATTCTTCTTGGATTAAAAAAAATATTTCTACTTCAATAACAGTCTACATGGTATAGTGGATAGACTTCCTATTCCACCCCTCCATTCAGAAAGCTATGGGTTCAAGTTTGCCTATGACATTTTGCACAGCCCTCCTTCATTCAAATCAAGGTCATTTGCAAGTCATGTTATCATCTCCCTGATATCATGGTCCTCTTTGAGAACGAAAGACAAACACAACCTGTGAGTAGTCTGGACTGCTTGAATAGAAGGGAACTCAGCTAGCCAGTTCTAGCTGGGTAATTCAGCTTATTGTCCCTTTTCCTCTCCCCTTTGCCCTCTTCCCTCTCCCCTCTCCTCTCTTCCCTCTCATCTCTCTTCTCTGCCCTTTGCCCTCTGCCCTCTGGGGTTTACTGTCTAGATTCCTTCTCAAAGACCGAGCCTTGAACCCAATTCACTGTGGAGCTCATAGATTGGGCAACAATAGGTCCCTGCCCAAGCATCCCTTAATAGCTATTTTTTGGGCCCTCCTGGCTCAGAGTGAATGTAAATAGTGACTGTTTCTCTTTTGACAAGCAACCCTGATGGTCTGTCCCAGTTTAAAAATTTTTTTTTTAGATTGAAGGGGCCATCCCTTGCTTCACTTCTTAAAGAGGCCTAGCTGCTGAATGGGCATTACCTCACTCAAAGTGAGAACCTGAGAAGACCTTAGTTTAAGAAGGCCAGGGGTCTCTCATTGCATTCCAGGTCATCTCCAGGCATCCTAAAGAATATCTGGCCACTAGACCCAGATGACTCTGGAAAATAAACTGAGGCTGATGACCTTGCACAGTCCTCCCTCACTCAAATCTAAGTCAATTGCAAGTCATGTCATCATCTCCGTGATGCGATGGTCCTCTTTGAGTATGAAGGATAAACAAAATAACAACAGCTGTGTTATCATGGGCAAATGATTGAACATCTCAGTGATTGCTAGGAGCTCTAAAATTCTAAATTGAAGAGAATTTGATGACATGCATTAAGGGAGGACATTTCCATACTCTAAGTTCCTTACATGAATGAAATCAAAGGTCCAGACCACCTCCCTCTGACCCATCTCCCACCAAAGTTAGCGTTGCTCAGTGCAAAGATGCTATCAATTTTAATAGCATTAATGATTCACAGCAAAGAAGATAACAACTTTCCTTAGAGTACAGAATATGATATTTGAAAT
This sequence comes from Phascolarctos cinereus, assembly GCF_003287225.1. NCBI lineage: Eukaryota > Metazoa > Chordata > Mammalia > Diprotodontia > Phascolarctidae > Phascolarctos > Phascolarctos cinereus. The sequence goes on from NW_027556180.1 coordinate 154,292,364, forward strand.
GTTTTGGTCTATGTCCCTTCTAACACCCACTCAGTTAGCTTCCCCTTTTAACTAGCTGTCAGCCTATTTCATCTGCTTTATCCAAGAACAAGGAGTAGAGCTGGTTATGAACATGAGATAGCAATTGTCTACCATTAAATATAGATTTAGGTATGCTAAAGCAGTAGGTGCTCTTTAATTCTTTTGCTTTAACAGAATAGCACCTGCCACCACTAATATTCTTCATCAACAATAATTTTCTGGATATCCCCATGAGCAGTGAAAGACCTTACATTTCTCTCTCCCTCTACCTCTCTCTGTATGTGTGTGTGTGTATCCCCATAACCACTAAGAAACTGTTTAAAACTGGACTTTTTTTTCCTTTTCTGCTGACATTGTCTCTCATTTAAATCTCTTCCTTACTAGAGAGTAAAGTTGCCTGCCTTTCTGATATCCAGATTGAAGTTCTATTATTTAATTAAGTTGTGAAAGTGTTAGTCTTCCCAGAAAAGACAGCATGTTCTTTCTTTGTCCAGCTCTCTGACAGTAGGTCTAGCTGTTCTCAGAATGAAGCCTCCTACTTCCAAGAATTTTGAGGCCGCTGGACCCTAGAAACCTGTAAAATCCTTGGTACTTAAAAAGCTGTTTATCTTTTTATTTAACTTTATTCACTCCTTCTTTCCCCAAAACACTATGGTAGAGTTGGTAATAGCATGGGGACATCTTAAGGTAAATTGTAGAGAAACAAATGTTATATCTCAGTTTTGTTTCTTTGCAATGTACTTATTATTCTAAGATATTTTCCCAAAAGAATTCAATCTTTAAATGACATCATTTTCTAGGCCAAGGTGATGATATTCACGTGTTGCTTAAACATTGTATATAGAATTCGTGATCACATTTTTCCCAAGATCTTAGAAATAAAAGCTGAAGGGGACCCTAAAAGCTATCTATCCATCTATCCCTCCCCTTCATTTCAGTAGCCCTCAGTGAAATGACTGATTTGGTCTTGAGGCATGATGTTAACATTGTTTAGAGGGGAATTTGGGAAAGTTCAAGCAAGTTCCTGCTTTTACTGTGCCATCTTCACCAATGATCTCTAAATTGCCAAGTCTAATGATATCTTCTCAATTCTCATGCTTTTTGACCTCTCTGAAGCATTTGAAATAGTTGTCCACCTTCTTCTGAATATCTTCTCTGTTTTTGTGAATTTCTCTCTCCTGTTCTCTTCTTATTACTTCTTAGTTTCTTTTGCTGGATCATTATCCACGTCACATTTACTAGCTATCCATACGTTTAGTTCAGGATTCTCTTGCCTTTTCTTTCTAATCTGTCTGAAGTGGTAACTTAACTAGTTCTATGAGTTGTTACACTATGAGAAGGTTACTAGATTCATATTTCTAGCCCTCACTCTCTTCTAAAGTCCAGTCGCCTACCATGAACTGCCTATTACATTTTGCAAGCTGGATATTACATGGGTGACTCAAAATGAACATGCCCCAAACTGGACTTGCTATCTTTCCCTTCAAACCCATCCCATTTCAAAAGGTACATTGGACTATTGAGGATCCCATCATTCACTTACTGTGGTTTAAAACCTCACTCACTTCGCATATGCCACCATGTCTTCTTATTTTATTCTCCACAAAACTGCCTTCTCTCTACTTACATAAGTAACTCCATTGTTTTCAGCCTTTATCATCTCTTGCCTGGATTATTGCAATAGTTTTCCAATTTTACATCTTCCTTCAAGACTTTTCATTCAAATTCATTCTCCATATATCTGCCTAAATGATTTTTCCTAAGGCATAGATCTGACTATGTTGTTCCCTTTATCCTCTAGAATTAAATAGAAATTCCCCTCTATGGTACTGAAAACTCTTCCTTACTTAGTCCCTTCCTACATTTCTAGTCTTCTTATGCCTTAATCCCTTCCATGCATTCTACATTGCAGTCACATTGGCCTATTTGCTGCTCTCTACAAATAACTCTTCAGCTCCCCTCTCCGCGGGTGTGCTAAAAGAAAATCTGCACCACTGCCTTTAAGGTCTATGATGTAACTCAAAGCCCAAAATCAAAGTCCAACTTATTTAACATCCCCAGGAGTAAATATAAGGGTCTTAGTGGGAATTAAGGAATTTCCAGTTGCAGTCATTTTGGTTTCCTTTGTGATACCAATTCCTTTTAAGTGCATTAGATCCTTAGAGGAGGGAACATCCTTTGCTCCAGGGTTTTCAATTGATCTTATGAACATTTCATATAGAGAAGTTTTAACTCTTTCCTAAGCCCTGGACAGCTATTCTGCAAGACCCTGAATTCCATGCAGGTTTTAGTTTAGTCTGTTTCCTAAGCTTCTTAGCCAAGTGATGAGTGGGGCTCAGAAGGCATAAACATTGACAGCAAAATAGTTTGGCTCCTATTCCCCACCCCCAAGTCATCCTCCTCAGCAGAATTTAATTATCATGAGGCATGAGGACATAGAAGGAAAAGTACAGCCACTAAGATAATCAAATTCCAAACCATAGCCATCCTGTATATTGTTTTTTAGAACCTAAGGGAGCTAATTAAATGACATGCAACTGGATTTCTCTCATACTGACCAATTCAGAATTTGTCTAGCAAAAGACTGATTTTATCCAGCATGGTTTAATTCCTTCATCATCATAATTTAATAAAAATTCATTTTTAAGAAATTTAACATTAAACAAAATACTTTACCTCCTTTTTCTTTAGCATATTGTCCAAAATAAGATCTTGATTCATAGAACACTTATTATTTGAATAGAAACAACCTCTGATTTAAAAAATCTGTGCTATTTTAAAGGTCATGGGCAGTGTAACTGTGGAAGATGTGACTGCAAAGTAGGCTGGTCTGGGAAAAAGTGTGAGCATCCCCTTTCCTGCCCATTGTCTGCTGAGGATAGCATCAAGAAGTGCCAAGGAAGTTCCAATTTGCCCTGCTCTGGAAGAGGTAAGTAAAGTCAGCCAAGCTTTTTCAGGTCCTTTTTATTCTATGCATGTGCATCCTTTCCCTCTCTCTCTCTCTCTCTGTCTGTGTTCTCTGTCTCTCCCTCTCCACATATATGTACACAAACATGTAATTATATATACATACATACATACACACATGCATACACACACATATACACATACACGTAGATATAGATTGCTTCCTTCAAAAGCAGATGATCTATCTTGTTAATTCATCACATCATGGCCCTCAATCACATTGATATACCACAACGTTTCAAACATTTTTCAATTTTGGATATCTTCTTAGTTTCCAATTGTTTTTTTCCCCCTTTTTGCCACCATAAAAAGAGATTCTATAAATATTTTTGTGCATAAATGACTCTTCTTTCTTTGTTCTCTTTTGAATGTAAGTCTAGCAGTGGTATAGCTGGGCCAAAGGGCTCTGCCTGAAAGGAGATTTGCATTTTCAATGCTAATAAAGAGTAGCATCTACATGACTGAGAACACATGGGGAAGGGGGAACACACTCATCAACTATATTTTGACCCTCTTCCTTTTCTCTTTGTTTTTCAACCTACTCTTTTATGTTGCTGCCTCTCCAGACCATTCTCCCCTTTGGCTTCTGACATATTTCATTCACTTTTGTTTTAGAAGATTGTGTGAAGGATTTTTAAAGTTCATGTAAGATCAATTTTGATGGTGATAGATGTGTGCTCTCCAGCCAGAGCACATGAATGACAGCACCTAATTGTCCCAGTGACATTTCTGAGACCTTAGAACATTGCTTGTGGAGCTTATTGTCTTTGGCAAAAAATCTTCGTCTACACCAGATATTTATGAATTGGCATCTGCTGTAGGGGAGAGCATGCAGTCTCAGGTATCTTCCCAACATTGGATCAACAGAAATTGGAGGCCAGAGAAAAATCCATCCAGGAAGAAAACTGATTCCATTCTTTTTGATTTATCAAAATGTGAAATGTGGTTTCATCTCTCAGATGAGAATAGAAAAGTAAATGTGAAATGGACTTTTGCGGCAATGAGTAATTGAAGTTATTACAAATGTTACCTATTGAAGTTGTTGATAGGGAAAGAAGGAAAGCTATTCTTTGCCTCTATGGATGACCTTCAATTTCATTTCATTTTTATCTGGGTTTCTTTATTGGTATTATTTATGCTAGAATGCTCAAAAGCTCAATATACTTTCTGTGCTTAATAGTCCCACCATAATTTCCCCATACTCAAATTTATACCAAGAACATTAACCATAGTGTTGTTTCCATGTACATAAAATTAAGCACTCTTTCACAGAACCAAAGAACTAAATATAGATTTTAATCAGTCTACTATTTTGCCTTTGTTTTTCCAATGCTATCTCAGTAGATTTGATGGTTGGGCTGCTATTTGTAAAGTCAAAACTTGTTTATTAGTGGCAGGAGAAAATGGCTAATAGGAAGCTTGTTCCTTTAATAGTATTTGGTATCACTTTATTATGAACTTAGAAGCTTGGGGGGGCGGGACATAAGCCATTTTGCTTCGGAGTATGGCTTGATTACCATGAAAATTCTGGTCTCCTAAGATTGCTTTTCACATATGGTGATGGGGGAAGGATTTGGAAATAGTGACCTCTAATTGGGTGAGGGTGAGAAATGACTGGTGGAGAGGCAATGTGTTCCCCTGGTATTCTTGAGCTGTCAGGAGAGAGTGAGGAACACTTCAAGCATTTTGGGTAGACCTCTACATGGTGAACTTATTGGAGGATTTTAATAAAGTCTCACAGAATGGGTGTGGCTGGATTGAGCTCTCCATCACAGAAGGGTACTTCCAAAGCAATGAGATTACAGAGCCATTTGAGTATTTTATACCTCTAAATGGAGATAGTCTGAGTACAAAAGACCTGTAAAGAAAAGAGCAGTCCAATGTGAAAATTCGTTTAATAGGAATGTATATGTAGAACCTATATCAGATTGCACTCCATCTTGGGGAGGGAGATGGGAAGGGAGGGGGAGAAAATTTGGAACTCAAAAGCTTATGGAAGTGAATGTTGAAAACTAAGAATAAATTAATTGAAAAAAGAAAAGAAAAGAGAAGTACACTGTATTCAGGCTAAATTCAAGAGTATGTAGTTCTATGTAATAACTGACATGATATCACATGTTGATGAAGGGATAGAGAAAATAAACACAACTAGAAATTTTACATAGTACTTCAAGATGAGGAGATAAAAATTCTGTTTTGTTTCATTTAAAACAAAAAGGGAATATGGGAAGGCCCGGTACATTGTGGGATGAATCCTTTGTGGCATATTTATGAATAGATATGAAGAAGAATTTGAAAGCATAAGCATGGTTGGAAAATGATTTTCATCAATGGGGGGTATACTAATATTTATGATATCTTAGAATCACTGGGGTTTTGGGATAGGTTTTTTTTTGTAATTTATTGTTTTTGAAATTCTATTTTGTCACTTTAGAAAGGCTTCAAAAAAAGAGGGGATCATAGAATATGAGAAATTCTCAGAGGAATTCTTTACAGGAAAAAAAACATTTGTTTTAAATTTATAGAAATAGCAATTCACCCTTTATTTCTAGATAATTATTGGAATTTTCACATATGATAATATGCAGATACATGTTGTGGACTTCACACATCCTTTCATAAATTTCTGCATAGAAATTCAGACATTCCTTTACTTCTATCCAAAAAAGTCAGGCATTCCTTTACTTCCATCCAAGACATGTATTTTGCACATCTTCCTAATGGTGCCAGGAACTTATTTTGCTATTATACTGAAGCTATGCATCACTATATTTTATTATAAAAATGTTGGGAGTGAGTACATAGCAATATTGCTTTGCATTTTTATAGCTCCTTTCATCTAAGCTTCTTGAAGTATTTTACAAGCAAATAATAACCTTATCCCTTTTTTTTTCTGACTGGGAAATTGAGGCATAGAGAAGTTAAGTGATTGGCCAAGGTACCATAACAAATTGAAACAAATTCAAGAATGAAAACCAAGAACTTTTGATTGCCAGTCCAGTCCTCAGACCAATGGATATCGCCCCTTTCCGTGCAACACATCACCACACCTGCAAAACTCCTTGGCACAGGGTATTTTTTGAAGCAAATGGCTAAATTGGAAAATTTTTTTAAAGGATTAGATTTACCGTTTATGAATGAAAAAGGCAGCTGCAGTTACACTAGCGAAAAAAGCAATTACAAGGCCCATCAATTCTCATGCTTCAGAGCCTCATCTGCACACCAGCTGGGGGTCAAGGAAGAATTCTTCTCTTGGTAGAGTTGTGTATAGTGATTCTGGAATTATTCAGGTAATGTTGCAGAGGAAATGGAATTCTAGATAATCTGTTTCCACCAGCAGGTGGTTGTGACAGTGACAAAATCACTGGTTTTGAAATCAGGAGATCAAGCTATTTGCTACCTGTGTGACCTTGGACAAGATACTGAACCTCTTTGGTTTTCACTTTTCCCATCTGTAAAATTTTACTAGATAATTGTTCAGGTCTCATCCAGAACTAATTTAAATTTACAGTTTAATTTATATTCCACTGTGTAGAATATAAGTTTCTTGAGGACATGGACAGTTTCAATTTTTTAGGTGTTTTTATACCTAGTACAGCAAGTGCCACACAGTAGGTGCTTTAAAATGTTTTTCAAATGGAATTGGAGTTACCTTTGACCTAGATCTGGCTGTTCAAGCCTGAAGGTAAGGGGAATAATTAACTGACTTCCTGACATTTGTTTGAGCACATTATTAAATGCATTCCTGGCTCTTTTTGTAGACTTTGGTTTGTTGAATATTTTGACTACATTCACTGAAAAAGAATCTTTTTGAACTCATCATTCTTCTGCCCACAAATATACAATGAATATCATATCTCCTTAATGCCAGGATTTTTAAGGATCTTTAAAATTTGCCTCTACCCTAGTCATCCAATCTTTTCCCTTATGCCTTCCCAAAAATGTACTTTCCATTCAGGTGATGGTAGGTCTAATTCCCTTCCACTGTGTCCTAGCCAGGTGATGTTGCTTATGCTGTCCCCACTATCAGAGATGCCCTTCTTTTTCCTCCTCACTTAGCTAAAAACTGTTCATCCTTCAAGTAGCAACTCAGATGTAACCGCATCCACAAAGACTTCTTCCAGTCCATGCTGATCTGTTGAGTTTTCAAAGGGTCTTAAGATCATAGGTTTAGAGCTGGAAGGAACTTTAGAGGTCAGTTAAGCTAATCATGCTCATTATTTTGTAAATGAGAAAACTGTGGTTACAAATGACAGAGCAGGTCAAATTAAGTCAACAAGCATTTATTAAACACCTGCTATGTGCCAGACACTGACTGAAAATACAAAGAAAGGCAAAAAACAGTCCTTGCTCTCAGGGAACTCACAGTCTAATGGAGGCAACATACAAACAACTATGTAGAAATAAGATTAGCAGTGGATAAACTGGAGATAATCTTGGAAGGAAGGCAGTAAGATTAATGGGGGACTAGGAAAGACTTCTTGCAAAACAAAACAAAACAAAAACAAACAATAGACTTTAGTCTAGACTTGAAGAAAGCCAGAGAAACCACGAGAGGGAGATGAAGAGGCAGATGCTTGAAAGGCTTGGGGGATAGCCAGGGAAAATGCCTTGAGTCAGGAGACTGAGTATTCAGTGCAAGGATTAATAGGTATGCCAGTGTCATTAGAGTGCAGAATATGGGGAAAGTAAGGTATTAAAGGTACCTGTAACTTAAGAAAAGGCAGGTTCAAAAGACAAAGGTCCTCTTGCTCCAGATAGTGTTCTTTCCACTCTCATGTTTCTTCTCTGTACCTCCATAATTTTAATTCCATACAGACTCTTATTTGCACGAGATAATGTTGCTTTATTCTCACTAACCAGTTGTACCTTGAGGGGAGGGATCACATGGTTTCCTGATCTGAACTCTCTTCTCTTAATTGTTCAGTAACTTACAGTTTTCAGATAGTTTTGTTTGCTACTTTTGTCACCACAAAAGCACAACAAGGTAAGGACCACTTCCTAAAGTTCTTTTTTTTAATCTCTCTCTCTCTCTCTCTCTCTCTCTCTCTCTCTCTCCTCTCTCTCTCTCTCTCTATATATATATATATATAATTATATTATTATATATATACAATACATATATATATATTATATATTATATACATACATATATATATATATATTATATATATATATATATATATATATATATATATATATTATATATATTCTTACATATACTTATCTATTCCCACAGATCTCAGTGTACTTTGGGGCTCCATAAATACCTGTTTGTATCATTGTTTGCCAAAACCTTAGTTTACAATCTAGTTTTATCTTAGAATCCCAAGATCCTGCAAAGATTTGGAAAAGACCTTAAAATACTAAGTGTGTGTGTGTGTGTGTGTGTGTGTGTGTGTGTGTGTGTGTTTGTGTGTGTGAGTGTGTGAGTGTGTGAGTGAATGTGAATTATATTCTCTTGCTGTACCTTCAATATCATTTAGCTATGAAAAGAAAACTTATTGGGTACTCCAGTTTAAGCTTGTGTTTTATAGAATTGATCAATATTATCATTTTCCATGATGTTTAATGTTTCAGTTATTTTCAATGAACAGTCTCATTTGATTGGCCAGATTTTCCAAAGCTTTTTTTGTTTTTAATGATTAAAAACATCTCCAACCTTTCCCTCAGCTTTCCTATTCATAAAATGTTTGCTCTCCCAGTGCTCAAATTTATGATCCCAAAGGTCCAGTGTCTCTGCTAGGTCTAAGGAGTATGCCTTCAAAACAAATGTGCTGTGTCTCTATGTCTTTAAGTGCTCTCGTCAGCTGTATAAAAAGTACCTCAGCCATCCCAGGATCTTCCCAGATGGGAGCATTCTTCACCTAAACAAATAGTGCAATGTCTGACACCATTTCTTATGTCAGTCTAGAACCTTTTTCATTCCATAATTTCATCCTCACTATGGCAACTAAAGATCCCCAAAATGGGAGAACACAATGTTGCTGTACCCTTCTGCACAAAAGAGGTTGCAGCATTGTGTTGTCATTTTACTTATAGGTCTATTTTACAGGTATTTGACTTTTTGATATTCATTTGTCCTTGTGCCTGAAATATCTTTTCAGTCCATGTACAGTCACATGGCTTTCTCTCTGCCCTTTATCTCTTCTGATGTTTTGATATCCTATCATTATCCTTATTCTGTATACACTATTACACATATTTTAGTTTTCCTGGCATGGATCCATGGAAGAATAAGAACCTATAGGATATTTTATAAGGAGGAAATGGAATTTAGGATTCTACATTAATATGAAAGAAAATTTTACATATTATAACATTCTAGAAAATAAGAGTTATGGCTTCATTTTTATCAGCTAATGTGCTTTAATTAATGAGTTCTACAAGATGTTTCAATACCTGTTTCCAAGAAAATTCTTTCAAAGAGAAATGGCCTGCCAAATTTCCAACATCTGGAGACTTTTCAGTTTTCATCATTGTTGAGTCTCCCCTTGTTGCCCTAAAATGATGCATCTAGAAGATTTCTTGCTTACATCTCAGAGGCTCATTGGGCTGGAAGGGACCACAGTAATTTACCAAAACAATTCCCTATGAATAACAATTTTCTATCTAAATTTTTTAGTTCACATTATTTTGTGACAGCAAAAAATTTATCTTTCTCATTCACCTCAGTAGATTTTTTGGGGGGTCTGGGGATTTGAATCAATGCTTCCTCAGCAAATCCAATCCAGTCTTATCCAATGAGCTTTTATTAAGCATATACTGTATTCAAAGCACTGTGTTAGGCACCACGGATAGAGGAAGACAAAAAAACCCCACAAAAACCCCCCCAAAAAGCAAAAAAAACCCAAACAGTCCCTGTCCACAAAGAGTTCATATGTTCTTGTACTTTACTGGGCAGGGGTCAGGCTTCCATTCAAACACAATACTCTACTACATATAATAAGAACATGATGACTATAATATAAAAAATTAATGAAACATCACAAACTTAAACCACTCTATAGTAGTAATATGGGTACTAGATGAAGGAGGTACAGTGAGTTTTCAGGTCAGTGGGGATTTTAATGTAATTCCTCTACTCGATTTAGAACCAATTGTTCAAAAGTTCTGAGTAGTGTTCCTCTTGACATGGTTTGTAACATTAGGAAGTTTCCTGTTTGGTGTCTGTTTCAGTTTTTCTGTAAATCATATACTCCAATTGATTATTACAATCAATTTCTGCAATTAAAATAATGGAAATGACGCAGAACATAAGCTTCTTGAGCTCAGTGAATTTTTGTCTTATTCATTTTTTTCCTAGCAGAGTTACTTAAATATAATATTTTAAGTACTCAAGAAACAATTCTTGAATCGAATTCAATTGGATCCTGATTGAATGGCCCTGTAATGACATATTAAAACTGTGCATGGGTTGGGGGCAGCTAGGTGATGCAGTGGATAGAGCACTAGCCCTGAAATCAGGAGGACCTGAGTTCAAATCCAGCCTCAGACCAAACACTTAACACTTACTAGCTGTGTGACCCTGGGCAAGTCACTTAACCCCAATTGTCTTAAAAAAAAACTGTGAATGAAACATGAGAAAATACTAAAGGATAAATAGAAATTTTAATCTTTTAGGAGTATGACAGTAAAGAATTAAGATCAGTGCTATATGAGGAGAAGGACATAATCATTATAATTAAATCTCTACTGTTCAGGAATGCTGCTACCCAATTAGTGTCCTTTGTTTTTGTTAGTCTTATTTCCTCTTTCCTTTCCTCTATTTTATAATAATGAAGGAGAAAATATAGGGAAGACTAAGAAGTCAATATTATACAAATGACATTTTAGCACTATGGAAAGTGGAAGAGGAGGAGAGTGAAAATGATAGACAAACATGAGAATTTTTAGTTATCTGTGGTTTCCACTTGCCATACTTTCAAAAATTGAAAGATAACTCCATTTTTCCTTCCTTCCTCTTCCTTCCTTCCTTCCTTCCTTCCTTCCTTCCTTCCTTCCTTCCTTCCTTCCCTCCTTCCTTCCCTCCTTCCCTCCTTCCTTCCCTCCTTCCCTCCTTCCCTCCTTCCCTCCTTCCCTCCTTCCTCCTTCCTTCCTTCCCTCCCTCCTTCCCTCCTTCCCTCCTTCCCTCCTTCCTTCCTTCCTTCCTTCCTTCCTTCCTTCCTTCCTTCCTTCCTTCCTTCCTTCCTCCCTTCCTTCCTTCCTTCCTTCTTTCCTCCCTTCCTTTCTTCCTCCCTTCCTCCCTTCCTTCCTTCCTTCCTCCCTCCCTTCCTTCCTCCCTCCCTTCCTTCCTTCCTTCCTTCCTTCCTTCCTTCCTTCCTTCCTTCTTCCTTCCTTCCTTCCTTCTTTCCTTCCTTCCTTCCTTCCCTCCCTCCTTCCTTCCTTCCCTCCTTCCCTCCTTCCCTCCTTCCCTCCTTCCCTCCTTCCCTCCTTCCCTCCTTCCTTCCTTCCTTCCTTCCTTCCTTCCCTCCTTCCTTCCTTCCTTCCTTCCTTCCTTCCTTCCTTCCTTCCTTCCTTCCTTCCTTCCTTCCTTCCTTCTCCCTTCTTTTCTTCCCAGTCACTCATCGGATATCTATTGAATACTGTTATCACTGCCAATAAATCTCTGGCAACACAGGACAGTTTATGTTCATAGACTGTAGTCAATGCAATGGGATGAAAGATATTTTGATAATTTTTGGCTGTGATATCTTATGTGGGAAATAGAATACAAACCTCCAAGCAAAATTCCTTGGCTAAGAAGGAAAGCATTCTAGTCAAAATTAGAATAAATATTGTCAAAGCCTATTTGAAGTAAACATGGAAAATTGGATAAGCTTTCAATTATAGTTCCTTTAAATAGGCATGAAACTGAATTTATGACAAGTGTGGCATTGCCTTTACTACAATGGCATAGTTATACTGGATCTATTCCTATGCAATGCAGAGTTCAGTATGGAGATTTGGCAATCAGATGGCTAATCCTAGTCAATAGAATTAAATCAGATAATTCAGGCTGAAAAAAATCTAATTTCTAGTTTAGCTATTTCCTATTTATATTGACTAAAACTTAAAAGTCTTCTTGTATTTTGACTTTGTATTTCTTCTGTGTGTGTGTATGTGTGTGTGTGTGTGTGTGTGTGTGTATACATATACATATATACACACATACACACACAAAGATAAAAAGAGAGGCAGCACGGAGTGGTGAACAAAGAGTTGTCCTTGACTTTAGGAGGACCATATTTAAGTCCTATCTCTGATACATTCTGGCTATGTGATGCTTGGTGCAGTCCTTTGCCTCTCTGTGCTCCATGTAACTTCAAATTGAAGGTTTTGATCTGCATTGACAGAGTTTCCTGCACCAATAATATTATGAATCTGATCTCTCTACCCCCTCATTTTACTTTGCATATGTTTAGTTACATATATATTATATATACATATGTCTGTGTATGTGTGTGTGCTGTTTCCTCATATTTAACTGTAAGCATCTTGAAGGCAGTACAGTCTTGCTTTTCACTTTATAACCATAATAGCTAGCATAATTTTACCACATTGGGATAGCAATAGGGATTAGGACTACAATTTCATTGAGATTGGGAACCTTTAGGTGAAGAAACTTCCCAAGTTAGTACATCCTCTGAAACTTATAATATTAAGAAAATGTCCTAGAATACGGATTTTAAATGATTTACCCAAGGTCACACCTGAGGCTGAACTTGGCATTTATCTGGTGCTAAATGAATGCTTAATGAACAGAACTGAATTCTTGGGTATTTCCTCTATTTATTCAGAGAAGAAATCTTCTACACTTTGGAAAGCAGTTCTCACGATTTTTTGCAGAAAAAAGGCACTACCTTATTTGCTGGTTTTAGAATCATAGCATAAAATGTTAAAGCTAGAAGGTCCATGGGTTATTTAAAGCCTTTTATAATAGAAAAGATGGCCTACAATTTATCTCATTAGCTAAGGAGTACATTGAGTTTTATAATAAAATGCAATGTACGGGTTATTCAACATTTCATAGGATCATAAAACTAATAAGGTAGTCATCAAACATTTTATTAAGGCCCATTGTGTACTAGGTACTCTGCTCATTGTGAGGATACAAAGGAAAGCAAAAATAGCTCCTGTCCCTAAGACACTTACAATCTAATGAGAGAGGCAATATGTAAACAACTGAATATAGACAAAGTACATCTAAGATAATTTGGAGATGGTCTCAGAGGGAAGACACTAGTATTAAGAGAGATCAGGATACGCTTCTTATAGAAGGGAAGATTTTAGCTGAGAGCTGAAAGAAGCCAGAATAGCCAGAAGGGAGGAAAGAGAAAGGAAAGAATGCCAGGCATGGAGTACTGCCAGGGTAAATTTCTGGAGATAGAGTTTCTTGTTTAAAGAACAGCAAAAAGTCAAGTGCCATTGAATGTACATGGCTGGGGATAAGGTGTTAAGATGAATGGAAAGATAGGAGGGGGTCAAGTTATGAAAGGCTTTGAATATCAAACGTAGGATTTTTATATTTGATCCTGTGAGTGATAAGGAACTACTGGAATTTATTGATTGGTGGGTTGAATTGGTTGGACCTGTGCTTTAGGAAGATAAAATACTCAGTTGAGGGAAGGATGGCCTGGAGTGAAGAGTCTTGAGACAAGAAAAGCAGGTCGATATAATAGTCCAGGCATGAGGTGATAAAATCTTGCACTGGGGTGGTAACAGTGTCAGAGGAGACAAGGGGCTCGTGTAAGAGAGAAAGAGAGATGTTATGAAGGTAGAAGATACAGGATTGGCAATAGATTGCATATAAGGAGTAAGAGAAAATGAAGAGTCTAGGACAGGGGTGGGGAACCTGCAGCCTTGAGGCCACGTGTGGGTCTTCTAGGTCTTCAAGTGCTGCCCTTTGACCGAATCCAAACTTCGCAGAACTAACCCCCTTCATAAAAGGATTTGTTTTGTAAAACTTAGACTCAGTCAGAAAGCCACACCCAAGTTCCTAGAAGGCCACATGTGACCTGGAGGTCTCTGGTTCCCCACCCCTGGTCTAGGATGACACCTAAGTTATGAGCCTGGGTGATGGGGAGGATGGTGGTGCCCTCAACAGTATTGGAAAAGTTAGGAAGAGGGGAAGATTCGAGGGTCCTCCACATTGTCAACCCAAGTTCAATCTAAGAAAGATAAACAGAATTAGGTTGTATGTGTGTTTCATTTCTTTCAAGCTGGTAACTTGCGCTTCTCACTTTGGAACTGAGCTCACTCTGGTGTTAGGCTACACAGATTATAAAGACAAAAACCACAAAGTTGGGAGGGGTAGTGTTATGGCCCGATTAGGTATTGCCACAGTCCCTAAGGTTCAGTTTCTGTTTCCCAGGGAGGGGGCATTTCATAGTGGAACAAGGAAGAGGGTCAGGCTGAAAACTCCACAAGGTCCCAGAACTTGGATGTTTATACTAGTTCTGTCCATTAGAGCTGGTATGAACCAGCTTAAGTCATTTCTGTAGTTGCTGGCACAGCAGAGAGGGGGTTCAGGGCTCAGTAAGTGAACACTGAATAGGATCTCTAGTATGTCAAGCTCAAGGGATGCTCAGTGTGCCTTCTGACTGGCTGATTCTGATTCCCAGATCAGTCTGGCCTCCTCTGGATAGTAAGGGAGCTCAAGGAAATCAAGGTGGCTGGTAAAGTAATTAACCATTCCATTTCCACAACATTAATAGAGAAATCAGGAAGGGGGTAAGGTATGGAGGAAAAGATAATGACTTTGTATCTGGATGTGTTGGAAAGTATCAGTATCTATGTAGAAATCCCCTAGTATGAGGGCAGGAGTTGAGGAGAGAGATTAGAAAGAAACAAAGGGAGTGTCCTGAAGGTTGGTAAATAACAGCTTTCAGAATTTTGATTGTGTGCTAGACATGGATTGAGTGAACCTCAAAGGAGAGATTTTTGAGTGATAATGGTAGAGTGAGAGCTTGGAAATTAGAGTATCGGTATAAAAATCAAGGAGTATTCTGATTCCTTCACCATAAATAGTGAGTCAGGGCAATGAGTCAAAGTTCAAACAGTATTGAAAAGGGTGCCCAGGGAAGCTGTATTATCAGGAAAGAGCCAGGACTCAGTGAGAGACAGAAGACTGAGGCAATAGGAAAGGAAAAGGTTCAAGATAAAATTTGTTACCTGTGGAGCAAGCATTCCAGAGAGATTGGAAAATGTGGATAGTTCAGAGTGCTACATTGGTGGGGTTGGTTTGAGAAGAATGGGTATAATGGAGCAGGCAGTGGGCGACTTAAATAATAATGACAGAGTAGGAAAAACACTAGAATGGAAAAGGGTATGGCTGGGTGGGATTTGTTAATCATTGAGGAATGAGTTCAAAAGACATCTTAAAAGTTAACTAGTCCAATAACCTCATTTTACAGATGGGGAAACTGAGGCTTGCAGGTCAAGTAACTTTTCTAAATTTACAAAGATAATAATTGGCATTGCTGGTTTTTGGACTCATTCTCTGACTCCAAATCTAGCTTGCTTCATGTTATAACACACCACAAAATAATGTCATCCTGATTGTCATAGTGAGCATACTAATTTTGAAAGGTATGTAAACATCTTATTTAAAGTTCACAAAAACAGGAAGAAAAGTGTGATGAGAGGGGAGGTAAGAGGAGTTAGAAAGACAGTTAAAAATTAGTTTTAAGGGAAGAAACAGAGAAGAGATAGTTTTGCCTAAATAAATATAATATATAGTCTGTCTGTAGACTCTAATTTAACACATTTTAAACACAGTGATATTGGCACCTTCTCAAAGATGAACACCTGGATCACTATCATTTACATATTAAACTCTTTAAATGTTTTATTTCGCTCTTTTCTTTTATGGTAAAAGATTATTATAACATTTGAAAATGAAAGACTCTTTTGAATTCCCTACATATGGATAGAAATGTAAAATAAGAAAATATTTCAAACAAGTAATAAAAATGAAGCCTTTATATATATAGCATTTATATACTGTGGAAATTTACTGAGAAAAATTTAAGTTGACTTTCATCTCTTATCTCTCAAAAATTTTCTGTTACCTATTGACTGCATGGGGGGAAAAAACCCCTGTAAACTCACTACATTAAAAAAAATTCTCATTGTGAAGAGAAGCAGAGAATTAATCATTTTAGTGGTCAATTCAGTGCCCAGAGAGCCAGAATGTACATCATTCACTTCAAGTCCCCCAGAATTCAGCCACCACCTGGAACAAAATACTAATCTAGATATTTGCTTATAAAAAGAGGCAAGACCTAATTCCTTATCACAAGGAGCTTGAAATCTAGTAATTGTTGTTGTTCAGTCATTTTTTAATTAATTAATTAACTTAATTAAATCTTTGTGACCCCATTTAGGATTTTCTTGGCAAAGATACTAGAATGTCTTGCCATTTCCTTCTCCATTTCATTTTTGCAGATGAGGAAACTGAGGCAAATAGTATCAAGTGGCTTTCCCGGGAACACACAACTAGTACATGTCTGAGGCCAGTTTTGTACTCTGAAAGAGTCTTCCTGACTCCAGGCCAGCACTCTATGCATTGTGCCACTTAGCTGCCCTTTTGGGAAATAACCTGGGAACAGGTGATGTAGGGCTAACTCACGCTTGTCAATCAAGTTACTTCCCATTTTGTATACACAGATCAAGCAAACTCAGTGATCTCCAGGCTTCCTAATCTGTTCACCAGCTACACAGAATACATGGTTGGTGCTCAAAAGTTAGAATTCCACCCCTCAGATGCTTTGTCCAAGTAGGTCCAGGTGACATCTACCAAAAGCTTATTAAATAGAGGCCTAAAGCTTCCTGAGGCTTTAAGGTTGATAGCAATGAGATATTACAGTGGACTAAAGAAATAGATTTGAATTTTAATCATTTATAACTGAAAAGTTTTAAGCATTTAGTTCAAGTTAGTTAACTCAAGTTAGTGAACTAAACTATCTACTTCAGGTAAAAGTCTGTATTTAATGACCCATTTTATGTCTGTTAAAGACATGTCTTAAGTCAATTTGTAGCTGTGAAAAAGATAAGTCATCTAATATCATGAAGTTAAAAAACAGAAATGAAACTAGCAATTCGTTCTATGAACTCCTACAGTCTTCTAAAATTGTATTCTATTCTAGAAGCTTAAATGTTTCAAGACCTCATCATCTTAAACAAATTAATAATGTAGCTTATTAGAAAAATGAAACAAATCATTCAGAAATCTCCCCAGCTAAGAATAAGCTAAGAAAACAGCACCAACTCTCCTGAAAAGTGTAATGAGGAACTGAACTCTGAACATTTTCAAACCACAAAGTAAGGTGAATGTACAGATTTAAAACTAGAGAGCTAGGTAACATTTATCATCAATGTTAGAAAATAGACCAAAACAATTAGCATCCTATTTTTCCATCACTAGGGGCCCACATTTTAATAGTTTATTTCCAGAAGGGGAAAAAAGAATATGAAAATGTAAACATTTTAGCAAACATTTCTACAAATTATAAGCTATAATCTGTGCTGAAGATATAGTAAGAAAGCTTTGAGATAATTCAGTAAGACTAAATTAGGTGGACAAACTTCAAATATTGTTGGTCTGAAATAAGGAATATTTTTAGCCAAAAGAGTAGTTCTGAATTTATAAGAGGGAATGTGTCTAATAGTTAAGATATTGAGAGGAAAATTCCGTGTTATTTGATGATCAATTCTTCTTGTTAACCTTTCTATTTAGGATGGCAGAAGACAAGAATTACCATAAATTAATGGAGGCCCAACTGAAATACCAAGTGACTGATAATTCCTCCCCTAGTACACACAGACTCATTTCACATAAACTTTGAAGAAACTGTACACTTGTTACTAGGCAGTTTACTGTTATCTTTTATTGATTTCATTAAATAAAGCACTGAATTTTGCTTTTAAGATAATTTTTTTTAAATTTTTAGGCAATTAGGGTTAAGTGACTTGCCCAGGGTCACACAGCTAGTAAGTGTCAAGTGTTTGGTCTGAGGCCGGATTTGAACTCAGGTCCTCCTGACTTCAGGGCCGGTGCTTTATCCACTGTGCCACCTAGCTGCCCCTAAAGTTTTTTTTTTAAGAAAACAGGTTTTCATAGGATCTTTGTAAGTGTCCACCATATAAAGTTGTTGCAGTTCTGAATTTAAAAAAAATAAAGTTAACATTTCATTGAATCTAGTAATTATGATAAGATAAACACATCGATAAATGGATTAGAAAAGTCTATATAATAGGAGTGAGGGATTTTGGAAGGGATCAGTGGGGATGGGTCTGTAGGCTCTAGGTATATGGATTAAGGAAAAGGACAGAAGAGGTAGCAGCTTCGCAGGGTCTTGAAAAAGGGGGAGGGTTTCACTGATGGAGTTATGGGAAAAGGGGAGGCTCTCAGGGGTGGGAGATCACAGGGCACAAAGGTAGAAAAGGGAAGAAAAAGAGGGATGGTAAATAGTTTGATTTCACAATGTAAAGGAGCATAGTACACGATAACACGGCAAAGATAATTCAGAACCAGACTGTAGGGAACTTTAAGTGACAGACTGAGGGGCTTGTTTTCCAAATATATTTCAGTTGGAAAGATGAACCAACATGCAATTAAATAGCATTTATATAGCATTATGGATTACATTTCTTCCTGTAAGACATAGGGTAATACTGTCCATACTTTGAAAGTTATTGAATATACCATCACCAATTAATATTAGTATTTTAAATTCAACACTGTATATGCTAATATACAATAAAATTTTCATAGAAATCTCTTCTGAATGTCAAAGTAAGGACAAGCACTGCAATGAAATGGAATATGCAAATGTAGACCATTCTAATGGGAAATAATGCATTTTCACTTTATAATCATCACTGAGCATTTTTGGAACTACTGTAGTTCACTTAGTGATATATTATGGCCCTTGCCATCTTACTGCCATGCCATGGGCCACTACAGGTACTAGTATTGCTAGACCTCTTACCCTGGAGCTATGCTATCCTGAGTGGTGAGGATGTATTATATCCCGTTAACCCCAACAGGCCCCCAGTTGCATCATGCTTCATCATGCCTCTCTATGGTTATCTACTTGGCATTGATCTAGGAGTGTTATTTCCCACCCCTCATTTTTTAATTTAATATTTTATTTTTCCTCCAATTGCCTGTAAAAACAGTTGCAACATTCTTTTTTTTTTAATTTTGAGTTTCAAATTCCCTCCCTTCCTCCCTTTCCCCCTCTCCCCGCATTGAGAAGACAAGCAATTTGATATAGGTTATACATATGCAGTCTTGCAAAATATATTTCCATGTAAGTCATGCTGTAAAAGAAAACACAGACAAAAAACCCCAAGAAAAATAAAGAAAAAGTATACTTTGATCTGCATTCAGACTCCATCAGTTCTTTCTCTGAAGATGGATAGTATTTTTCATCATAAGTCCTTCAGAATTGTCTTGGGTCATTGTATTACATACTGAAAACAGCTAAGTTATTCACATTTATTCACACCACATATATATATATATATATGGATGGATGGATATTTATATGTATATATGTATACATATATATATATAAAATTCCTATCTTATAACTATCACAAGGTAGCTGTATAATACAAAATTGTGGAAATAATAAGTTAGTATGGGCTACCACTCTAAGTGCTAGTAGAGGGACAAAGAAGTCCTCAAATAGCTTAAAATTAGTAGGAGAGATTCAACATACACCGCAAAATCTATAATACCATGTAGAATATGAGAAGGTCATAAGCAAAGTAAAAGAAGAGTAGGAAGAAAATCTCATTCTTCCCGGAGAGATTAAGGAAGCCACAGAGAGAAATAGGCATTTGAGCTTGAAGGATGAAGAGGATTTCAACAGGTAAAATTTAGAGAAGGTAATTTGAATGAGATAATATAAGGCTGTATAGCTGAGAAGGACAATAGAGTTCACCTATTCCAAATGTCATAGATTGGTTTGATGTTATAGCCAATTATTGCTAATTGACTATATGAGAGATTTATGCTTAGTGAGTGCTGTGAGGTTTACTATAAGAATACACAGGACCAGATGGTAATCAGCAGTGCTTTGATAAACACTACAAATACTATAGATACTAGATGGTAGTCTTGATAGCCAGATGCCTGTCCTGTTCCCAGATTCTTAATTACCAAAGCCATAGTGGATCCTGTGGATGGTCAACTAGGAGTGTTGAGCAGCTGTTGGAATTATTGCTGGGAGTACTAAATGGTTTGTAGCCTCCCTCCTTGGCAAGCAGGTTATACTTCTCAGGGGCAAAATGGAAAAAAAAAAAGTAATATAGGGAAGCTCCCCATTTAAAGGCAAAGTACAGACAAGATTAATGACCCTGTTTGGACACTGTTTGCTTTATCATTTATCACCTAATTTATTAACCTCCCAAGTTAGCCCCTAATAAAGTACATTTAAGGAAAAGTCTACCTTGGCAGATAGGTGGCATCATGATTAGGTAGCCATATTTGGCTCTGTATCAATACCTGAGTTAGCAATACCTGAGTTCAAATTCTACCTCAGACACTTATTAGCTGTGTGACCACGGGCAAGGTACTTTATTGTTATCAGCTTTAGTTTCCCCATTTGTAAAGTAGGGATCATTGTAGTGTTCACTCCACGGTGTTATTATAAAGAACAAATGAGATAATATATGCAATGTGTTTTGCAACCCTCAGTGCTATATAAATGGTGGTGGTGGTGATGGTGGTGGTGGTGATGGTGGTGGTGGTGATGGTGGTGGTGGTGATAGTGGTGGTGGTGGGTGGTGGTGGTGGTGATGGTGGTGGTGGTGATGATGTCAGGCTTGGACAAGTGGTAGGTTGCTGCCTTATCTTAGGAAACAGGAGTAGGATTAAGTGCCAGAGGTAGAATTTGATCCCAGGTTCTATATAAATCCTGTGCTCATTAGATGAGAAAATAATTTGGAAGTTATAAAGAATGAAACAAATTTAACACATTATTATGTTATTCCTATTTCTTTTTCTTTGCTGTCACTGCTGACCCTTTCTGGAATTCTCTCTTCCTTTCTTTCCACATTTTCTGGATTTAACCTTTACTTTTTGAAGTTTTTTTTTCTCTTTTGTTATTGTTATCTTTTGGTTGTATACTCCTTCCATATTCATTTCCAATTGCAACCCTTCCTGTTTTCCTACTCAACAAGTTTTCCTTATAATAAATTTTAAAAGTAAAAAAAAAAGTTAAAAAAATTCATCAAAACCAACCAACTTCTTTTACCATATTTGAGAACACATGTAAGATTCTGTATCTATAAACCCATCATTTTACTAGTGAAAGAAATTAGTTCCTTTGAGATTTTAGATTTGTTTGTTTCTCCAAATAAATGTTATTATTTTGTCTAGTTCTATCACATAACCTCATAATAATTTGATTTGTATAGCGCCAACTCTGTAAATTAATTTGGCTATTATTATCATTTTTAATTAAATTGACATGGTCCAACCTTGAGTAATAAAGAGTCCTCAGATTATTTATCTATGTTTATTTCTATAAGAGGTGTTTTAGAAATGTGTTTATGTTGTGAGTGCTTTTTGGCGAATTGATTTGGAGATTTTTTTGAATGGGATAATTCTTTTTTATAATTTCCTCTTGCTGAGATGGTGACCAATTTTCTGGATTTATTTTATATCTTGCCACTTCAGTGAAGCTGTTAATTATTTCAGTTAGTTTCTTTGCTAATTGTCCGGGGTTTACTAAGAGAAAATTATCATGTCATCTGCAAATACAAATAGTTTCATTTCTTCTTTATTGATTTATTTATTACTCTTGTCTTATTATTAGCCTTTCTAGAACCATGCTAAACACTAGGGGAATACCTTTCCTCTAGCTCAGATACCACCTCCCCACAACATTTTTTCCCAGCTTCTTCAAATTCAAAGATTGATCCATGTATTGGGGCTTCTAGAGCCCTGCTTCTCTTCAGCACAAAGTGATGGAAATAATACCAAAGAAAACAAGGATGGGTAGAGCAACTGAACCGGACCAAAGTTACAGAGAGTACAATCTGGCTATAAGAAACTCATTTTTGGGAATGTTAAGGGATCAGTTGTCAAGGTATTAAAAAGGGGAGGGGAGGGAAAGAAGCATTCCAGAAAAGAATGAAAAGGAGCCCAGATAATTTTTATAAACACACAATAAATCTCACTGGCATAAAGGCAGCCTTTGTATAACAAGTTTCTTGTTCTCTCCTTTCTAGGAAATCTTTACAAACATGGTCCATGAATGCATCAAGCACTCTAAATGAAAATTCGAGAATGAAATAGAGAGCCTTTTTCTGATAATTTTCTAAGTGGAATATATACATATATACATATATATGCATATATATGTATATGTATACATATATATACATATATGTGTGTGTGTATATATCTCTATATATATAGATATAGATATAGATATATACATATACATATACGTGTATGTGCATAGTCACATAACTCTCTGGATTGTAGAAAATGTAAAATCATTCTGTTTTTGTTATTTACTGATTGTATGAAGGAATTTGACCAAAAAGGGCAATATGTCTCCTCTAAGGCTTTCCTCTTATACAAGTACATGAAAATCATATACGACTCCCTGGTACATGTTACTAAATCTGTAAACTTAATAATCCACTGATATCAAATGAGATATTCTATAGGAGATATGTCCTCCAGATGAATAATTAAATGGATCTTGAATTGAATGGAAAGAGTAGGTGGGGCTGAATGGCATGAGGAAAATAATCCTTAATGATGCTGCTTACATAACCAATCTATAAAGTAGAGAGAAGGAGAAAGAGGGTCAAGAACAGCACTGAAGAGATAAACTTTGGCAAGGAAGAAGGACCTTGCTTCTACAAAGACAGAAGTGACATGGGAGATAAATTCTGATACAGAGGGGTTTTAAAATGGATAGGAAGGAAGTTAAAATTGTGTATAGATGTCTGGCATGGTAAGAAGGATTAATTATGGACTACCAGAAGTTAACAGTCAACTAGTGATTTATTTTAGTACAGTATATTACCTGGCTTTCATGTTATCTTATTTTCTATAACCTATATTGCTTACAATTTCAGGGGGAAAATAATATGACTTTTGCTTTTCTAGAAGAGTTAAGGTTTTGTTTCAAGTGAATAGCACAAATGCAACACTTGGCAAGATGTTTGCAATTTGGGAACATTGCCCTTTTGTGAATTGCTATAATTATCAGTATTGTTATTACCGAATCAAAGGACAGACTGACATTAATTTGTCTCAGACTTCTCTCCCATGTATTTGTTCCTTGCTAAAAATCCTTGGAGTAGATTCCCACCTGTTTTGGTAATCATCTTTGGAATCCAGAAGAAAGCAAGCAGTTGAGGAATGACTGATGTACTGAAAATTTATTCGAGGGTAGCAGTTGGATTTCCTTATCTGCCCAGGAGATCTGTCTCAAACTTATGCAAGACTATGGAATGGGAAAAGTTTGTCTTAAGATTCTTTTCCCTTCCCCATTTTGTGTTCCTCTCTCCCTGTTATTGTTTCTCTGAAGCCCCTAAGCCTGCCTTACTTTATCTACCACTGTGCCACCCACTCTGCAAATGGGAACACATTCTTTTCCATTAGACTGTGAGCACCTTGAAAGCATAGACTGTTTTTCTGTCTTTTTTATATTCCCAGTTGGTGCTTGGCACATAGTAAACACTAATAAATGTTAGTTGATTTGACTTGAATTCTCTGGATATAATAATAGCTGGGATTCATATAGTGCTCTAAGGTTTGCAAAGCACTCATTTCATTTTCACAACAACTCTGGGATGTTAATCTTATTATTATTATTGCCATTTTACAAATGATGAAATTGAGGCAAAGGTTAAATGACTTTCCTAGGGTCCACAGCTAGAAAAACTCTAAGGCCAAATTTGAACTCTGAAACAAAGGTCCACTGTTTTCCCCATTATGCCATGTAGCTCCACAGCGTTTGGACTTAGCCCCTTTTCAAATTTTGTTGTCCTGGTTTCCATTCTCCAAGAACTCTCCTATTTGTTTTCCTGTGGCAAGTTTCTATCTGATAAACTACCCCTAAGGTTAACTATAGTTAATACTGGGATCACCTATTATCCATTCCAAGGGCGTTTGAATTTTAATAGGGAACTCCTGGTATCAAAATGAATTAGATCATCAAGTCACATGAGCAACAAGTTAGCAAAGTAGATATTTTCTCTGATCCCTTCAACCTCGCAAACCTCCCCCAAAATAGAAATTATGCAGCAAACATAAAGCAGCTTCAGCTGTTCCCGTGGTTCAGGACGCCGAGAATCCAAAAGAAGGTTTAAAAAAACAACTCACAAACCCATGAACTCATGATCATGATCCTCATATAGCACTCTTCTCTCACATCCCATGCTATCCCATGCAAGACTGTACTAGCAGACCCAGGGACATGAAGCAGGTCTATATCAAAACCCATCACTACACCTGGACCCCTCTTCTTCCTTCCATTGTCTTAGAGACCCCAGCCTCCAGTCTGTGGAAGTTTCTTCTGACCTCCACAGATAGTTTGGCCAAAGCCCTTTGGGAACAAAAGTCTGCTGAGAGCTGCAACTCAGAAGCACCAATACTACAAAGCTCTGAATAGTGCCAGGGAAAGCAGACTCATAAATTCTGGTACTGACAGGCATTGAACTGCTGGTATTGGGCTAAAGAATTAAGGAACAGAGGAGGTAGGACAGATCACCAAAACAGGCCACTGTGTTGGTGAGGAGCTCCACCAAGCCTGAGGGAAGAGCATAGCATCCAGCTGGGACCAGCTCTGACTACTCAAAAGTCAGATGTGAGAGACATCCAGGCTGGTGATCTATAAACTGCCCAGGCTAATATTCTTTGAGATCCACAGGCAAATCTTAATCAGAAGGGAGGAAGTCAGAAATAAATGATAAATAAAATAAAGGGGGGGGGGGCAACAAAACTCTCTAGGTGCCAAAGATTCCAGGAAAAAGAAATCTCAAATATTTTAAACATAAATGAATCAAAAGGAAAAACAATAACAACTGAAGGAAATGTGACCTCAAGGTCTTGTAAACAAATTCAGGAATCTATGGAAATACCGGAAAATGAAGGAAAATGATCTAGCACTTGATGAGACAGAGGACTTTGTGGAATTGGAAGACAGCATGGAACTCCAGCATGCTGTTGCTGAGTTGTTTAAAAAAAAGAAATGAGAATTATGAGAGTAGAATTCATGTCCTGTACAGCAAAACTAACGAGCAGAATAGAAAAACTTGAATCTGCGGTGGCAAGCCTCAGCAAGGAAACAAAAGAGAGAACAATAAATTGAGAACGTAAATACACAGAAGTAAAAGACAATCTAGAAGAGAAGCAAAACCCAACAATATTACGAGCAAATATGTTCACAATGCAAGCAAAACACAATGATCCTAAAGACAGGATGTAGACAGACAACTAAAAGATCATAGGTCTTGCAGAAAGACATGACAAGGGGCAGCTAGGTGGTGCAGTGGATAGAACACTGGCCTTGAAGTCAGGAGGACCTGAGTTCAAATCTGGATTCAGACGCAAAACACCTACTAGCTGTGTGACTCTGGGCAAGTCACTTAACCCCAATTGCCTTCACCAAAAAAAAAAAAGAAAGAAAAAGAGAAAAACGTGATAGGACAAAAAACCTTAATACCATTATGAAAGGAATGATATAAGAGAATTTCCCAGAATTCATGAAAATAGAAAATTAATTTCCAATCAAAAGAATTTGCAGATCACCTCTACCAAAAAAAAAAAAATCAGGGCTGCAAACTCCAACATACATAGTGGTTAAATTCAGCAGTTCAATTCAGAAGCAACAAATTCTGCAAGCCATCAGCAGAAAGACCTTTAAATACAAAGGAAAGGATATTCAAACAATGAAAGACTATTCCTCACCCACTTGAAAAGGGAGAAAAGAATTGTAATAATGTGTTCTAAAAAGCCCTAGAGTTCAGGATGTAGCCCAGGTGATCTATCCTACAAATCTGAGCCTAAAAATTTGGGACAAAAGATGGACATTTAATAATGAAGAAGAGTTTAAAAATTTTTTAGAAAAAATCAGAAATGAAGTGATTATTTGCAACTTGAACACCCCAAACAAAATAAATTTCAGGGAATTGATTAAATGCAGGTGGAAAAGAAAGCCAGTGGGAACAGAGTTATGTTAAAAAAAATTAAAGTAACTGAAGGAATAGTGTATTTACAGAGGAGGGGGGAAATTATAATGTGAGTAAAACCCAATTTGAGAGATAGAGGAAAATATAAACTTTAAACTTTAAATGTGAATGGATTACATAATCCATTCAAATGAAAAAGAGAAACAGATTGGATAAGAAAACAAAACCCTACAATCTGTTGCTAGCAAGAAAAACATTAAAAAAAAAACTCACCAACATGCACTAAATAAAACTAAAGGGATGATGGGGAAAAATTTGGTCTGTAATAAGTAAATCCAAAAAAGCACATGCTATCAGACAAAGCAAAAGCAAGCATTTAAAAAGTAAAAAGGGATAAACAAAGAAACTATAGACAACAAATAGACAACAAATCAACATGAGTAACACACTTATATGTTCCAAATACCTTAGCATCCAAATTCATAAAGGAAATATCTGAACATCAAGAAGACACAGATGAGAAATATATGACATATGAGAGAAATATATTCATAATACCTAAATCAGGGAAAGGTAGAACACAGAAAATTATAGGCAAATGTCATTAGTAAATATTGATTCATACATTTTAAAATTCTATCAAGATGATTAGAGTGATTTTTTTCCAAGAAATCATTCATCATATTCAGGTGGGATTTATACCAAGGATCTAAGGATGTCTCAACATTAGGATGTTTCAGTATAATTGTATTAAAACTGAAACATCCCAAGTCACATGATCATATCAATAGATGTAGAGAAAGACTTTGACAAAGTATGACACTCTTGTGATAAAAACTCTACAAAGCATAAAAAATGGAGGGACTTTTAAAAAATTATTTATTTTTAGTTTTCAACATTTACTCCCACAAGATTTTGAGTTCCAAATTTTCATCCCATCTTGCCCCTCCCCCCCACCCTAAGATGCCATTCATTCTGAATACTGCTTCCCCTACTCTGCCCTCCCTTTTGTCTCTCCCCCCCTTCTCTTATCCCATTCCCCTTCTACTTTCCTGTAGGGCAGGATAGATTTCTGTACCCCATTTCCTGTATTTCTTATTCCTAGTTGCATGTGAAAACACATTTTTGTGGGAAATTTTTTTTTCTTTTGTAACAATTATAAAGGTAAAATATCTATCTTCATTAATTGTTGGGAAAAGAATAAGTGAAGACACTTATCTTTTAAGAAAATTTGTGTTCTTACCCCTCCTCAAATCTCTACACATTACATTAATAATACTATCTTTAGTTAGATCTATGATTATATTCGTATAGGGAACTCAATACGAGGAAACTTCCTCTATAAAAGCCGGTTGGCAACTGCTCTGCAGTATATTATCTCAGAGATCTAAGGCTGTCTGTCCTTCGCTCTTGACTTGTTTTTCATGATTTTCTTGCATGGCTCTCATTTCTCTTCCCAGTTTTTCCTCCACTTCTCTTACTTGTTTCTCAAAATCCTTTTTGAGCTCTTCCACGGCCTGGGATTGATTCATATTTTCCTTGGAGGCTTTGGATGTAGGAGCTTTGACTTTGTTGTCTTCTGGTTGTATGTTTTGATCTTCTTTGTCACCAAAGAAAGATTCTATGGTCTGACTTTTTTTGAGCAGTTTGCTCATGTTCTCAGCTAATTACTTGAGTTTTAAATCCTTTGTTAAGGTAGGGACCTGCTTCCAGTGCAGAGAATACACATTAAAACACAAACAATGAAAATGGAAAAAAATAGTACACCAAAAATTTTTTTAAAAATGTAACACTATTATAAATATTAAGTGGGATTTGAATGAAAAGATATGGGAAGACTCTCCAAACCTACACCTTCATCTAGGAGGCAGATCTGTAAGAGTGACATGTTGTACATGATTCTAGGTTTTCTCAATGTATCAATTATCAGTTATGCTGACTTGGTTTTTCCTTCTCTAAAACAAACAAACAAACAAAAAAACCCTACTGTATGTCATATGGGATGGCTCTCAGATTGGGGAAGGTTGGGGGGGCACATAGACACATATGGGATACTAAGATTCATAAAAAATAGAAAACATCAAAAAAAATTTTAAATAGTAAAATGCATTAGTTCAATTGAATTCATCCCTGATAGTGTGAAGTTCTAGCACCAGCAACCCATGAGTGTTTTTTGGCTTGAGAGTCTTTCAGAAATATTTCAAATCAGTCTCTACTCTAGTGTATTCTAACTATTTGTAAACCCAGTGCTGCATGTATTATTTCAGCTAGTAGCCAACATATAGTAGGTCTTTTTTTCTACATTTGAGATCCAGCTAGGTGGCAGTGGATAAAGGACTGGACCTGAAGTCAAGAAGACCTTGAGATCAAATTTAGATATTTAGTAGATGTGTGACCTTGTCACTTAAACTTCTGTTTGCCTCAGTTTCCTCAACTGTACAATGGGGATGGATAACCCAGCACTTAGTTCTCAGGGTTATTGTGAGAGTTAAATGAGATGATGATTGTAAAGTACTTGTGTGTCTTGTGCGTAGTGTTATTTGTCCTTTGTTTTCAGAGAGGACCAATGATATCACAGAATGATGTCTTGATTTCGTGCAGGAAATGGATTTAAGTGAGGCAGAGTTGCACAAAATGTCCGATTCCCTTTCTCTTCCTGAGTCATTGAAGTCCAGTGGCAGGAAAAAGGCAAGAGTAGTGGTGATATCCCAGGATTCAGTGGATAACTGTGGTATCTTTGATGGCTGCTGACCAAGCTCTAAGCACTCCACAGTGTCTGTGGCCACCTTCATGGCCATTGGAAGAAATTGTTCTCATCTGCACGATCCACCAGAGGAAGTCTTTATATGCTTTGAATAGACACCCCAATTCTTAAGTTACTAACAGGTTTAAGACCCATCAGTTACCTTCAACCTGGTTTAACTCATCTCCCAAGATGGTTAACCAAGGTGTGGCTGCTCCACTTGCCACTTACCTTCTTGAAGCCACAGGTAAGAGTTGAGTGACAGGTAGACAGCAAAGGTGGATGAGCAGCCCTGAAAAGGCTCAGCAAGCCCTCACACCTTGAACATTTTGTATGCCCCAGTATGCACCCTCATGCATAATAGGCACTAGATAAATGTTTATCTCCCTCCTCCTTAATCAAAATCAATATTGTTGTTCAGCTAAATTAAACTATAGATGTTTCTAATGATTTTTTTTTTCTTTTGGTAGCATTTGGTTACCCATAAATTGAGTGGTCAAGGAAATATAATAGTAAAGGCCATTTATATAACACTTTAAATATGTAAATTGTTTTACCTATATACATTATCTCCTTCTAGTGATTCAAGAGAAGGGAGGGGAATAACCATTCATAGAGTGCCTACTAGGTGCCAGTTACTGTGCTCAGTGCTTGTTTTTTTTTTTAACAAGTATTACCTCATTTTACGTTACCACTGTAAAATGAGTAGGTACTGCAGGTGGTGTCATCCCAATTTTATAAATGAGGGAATGGATGTTTAGAGGTATGGGTCACACAGCCAGTAAGTTCAATAAGCCGGTTGTATATTCAGTCCTTTCCTGACTTACAATTATATAATCTTTCCACTACCAGTTCATGATCTCTCTTAGACCTTACCTAAAGGCCAGCATTGCATACATATGACCATTCATATGTGAATGCCATAGGAATGTATTGGTACCAAAAACATTTGTTTTTAAAGTTAGGTTCTTGCTTGCTTTTATTTTGGATGTTGCCTTATATTACTTCAGTAGGTATAGTTTGAGACAAGGAGTTTGGACTAGACTCTATTCTTATTAGGACCTTCCAAAACATAGAAAATTTAATGGGATACTGTTTCATAGAATAGAAAACTTCCATGCAAATTATTTCCCTTGAAAGAGAACTGCTCTTCACCAATAATGTTTCAGGGCTCAATTTCTGTTGGGGGAAGCTATTTTGATCACGAAATGCTTGCAGCATTGGATAGCTCATAAGAGTGCAATAAGGCATTCCAAAAATACCGAAAGAACAAGAACCAAAGGGAATTTCATTTGTATGCTAATTGAGCTTCTGTTTGAAATGCTGCAAGGAGACCTATCTCACTAGATATGAAAACAATTTTTTTTTAAATAAGGACATTGGTACAATGCAAGGCTGTCATGTCTTTAAATGCAGTTTCATCCAGCCCAAAATCATGTTTCCACTCAGAATTCTGGGATATTTTTGTTCTTGTTTGTGTGTATTTTATGCCTATAAACTTCTATAATTTAGACATTAGCAGGTTAATGTTCATATAAATTCATTCTTTGGCTAGTCTTCAACATGTGTTTGGCAAAGTGCAACTTTCTATGTTTAACCAGCTGGTGTTGACATCTGCCATATGAGTTATGTTAACATTATGAGGTTAATGTTTGAGATGGATCATAGGATCATAGGATTTAGATCTGGAAGAAGCTTTAGAGACCTAGGCCAAAATGTTCATTTTGTAGATGAGGAGCCTTAGTTACTAGAGAACTAGAATGACTTGTGTAAGAACAAACCAATAGTTGTAAGCAAAAATGAGATGCAAATCCAGGTTCTACAATGCAAACTCAGTCATCTGTTTTTCCTCTTTCTTCCTTTTTTATTTATTTAGTATTTTTATTTTTTCCAAGTTACATGTAAGAACACTTTTTAACATTCATCTTCAAAATTCTGAGTTCTAAGTTTTTTCCCTTTCTCCCTTCACCTCCCCTCAATTAGAAGGCAAGCATTTTGATATAGGTTATAAATGTGTAGTCATGCAAAACATAGCCATAATAGTCATGTTCTGAAAGAAAACATGGACAAAAAAATCCTCAAGAAAAATAAAGTAAAAAAAGTATATTTCAATCTGCATTCAGACACCATCAGTTCTTTCTTTGTGGATAGATAACATTTTTCATCCTAAGTCCTTCAGAGTTGTCTTGGATGGTTGCATTGCTGAGAATATCTAAGTCATTTACAGCTGATCATCTTACAGTATTAGTTACTTTGCATGCTGTACATTTCACTTGTCCATGCAGGTCATTCCAGGTTTTTCTTATCTGCTCATCATTTCTTATGCTACAATGGTATTCCATCAAAATCACCTGCCACAAATTGTTCAGCCATTCCCCAACTAATGAGCATCACCTCAATTTCTAATTTTTTGCTTCGGAAATTATCTGCTATAAATATTTTTGTACATATAGGTCCTTTTCCTTTTTTTAATCTCTTTTGGGATACAGTAGTGGAATTGCTAGGTCAAAGGGTATGCATGGTTTTATAACCCTTTGGGCATGGTTCCAAAATGCTCTACAGAATGGTTGAATTAGTTCACAATTCCACCAACAATGCATTAATGTCTCATTTTTCCCACACCCCCTCTAACCTTTGTCATTTACTTTTTCTGTCCTATTAGGCAATCTAATAGATATGAGATAGTATCTCAGAATTGTTTTAATTTGCATTTCTTCTATCAGTAGTGCATTAGAGTATTTTTTTTCCCATATGGCTAGAGATAGTTTTGATTACTTCATCTGAAAACTGATCATATTTTTTGATCATTTGTCAATTGGGAAATGGCTCTTATTTTTATAATTATGACTCAGTTCTCTATACCCTTGAAAGATGAGACCTTTATCAGAGAAACTTGCTTCAGATTTTTTTTTCAGAGTTACTATTGCTAACTGTATTTCCCTCCATCCTATTCCCCTCCTCCCATTTATTTTATTCTCTCTCTCCTTTCACTCTGTTGCTCCTCAAAGATGTTTGGCTTCTGACCCTACTGTCCTCAAATCTGTCCTCCCTTCTATCATCCCCTCTTTCTCTTATCCCTTCCCCTCCTACTTTTCTGTAGGGTAAAATAGATTTCTTTACCCAACTGAGTGTGTATGGTATTCCTTTTTTGAGCCAATTATGATGACAGCAAGGTTTGCTGAATCTCTCTCACCTCCCCCCACTTGATCTCTACTGTAAAAACATTTTCTTGCCTCTTTTATGTGGGATAATTTATCCCATTCTACCTCTTCCTTTCTCTTTTTTCCCAGTACATTCTCTCTCACCCCTTAATTTTATTTTTTAGATGTCATCCCTTCATATTCAACTCAAACCTGTACCTTCTGTCCATATATACTTCTTCTAACTACTCTAATAATGAAAAAGTTCTTATGAGTTTCAAATATCATCTTCCCTCGTAGGAATGTAAATAGCCCAACATTATTAAGTGCTTTATGATTTCCCTGTCTGTTTACCTTTTATGTTTCTCTTAGTCTTTGAAAGTCAAATTTTCTGTTCAGCTCTGGTCTTTTCATCAAGAATGCTTGAAAGTCCTCTATCTCATTGAATGTTTATTTTTTCCCTGAAGGATTATACTGAGTTTTGCTGGGTAGCTGATTCATGGTTGTAATCCTAGTTTCTTTGCCCTCTGTAATATCATATTCCAGGCCCTCCAATCCTTTAATGTAGAAGCTGCTAAATCTTGTGTTATCCTGGGTAGCTCCACCATAATGGAATTGTTTCTTTCTGTCTGCTTTCAATAGTTTTCAGTCCTTCTAAGGTGGTATGATCTGAGGAAAGGTATTTACTCCTCTCCTGGCCTGTACTCTGGTTTGAGTGACCAAAAGCACTCTTTTCTGCCCAGAAACTGTGAAGAGGGCCCCTCCTCTACTGTGGCTGCAAACTCTGCTATGCTATGCTCACTCTGGAACTGCCACCGAGGACTACAATCTGGATGAGAGCATGGGCAAAGCAACAGAGTCCTTCCTCGGTGCTAGCAAAAAGACCCCTGTACTCTATGCGCTGAGAGCTCTTGAAGCAGCCACTGCCACTGCTGATTCAATCACTCCCAAGGCCTGTCCTGGCAGGTCCTGCGCTGGATCTGGCTCCTTTCTCACCCTGGTGCAAGAGACCTTTCCTACTAACCTTCCGAGTTGCCTTGGGCTGGAAATTTATTTCACTCCATCTTTGTGTGTGTTCTACAGCTCTAGAATTTGTTTAAAGCCATTTTTAAAGGTATTTGGGGGAGTTTGGAGGAGATATCAGAGGAATCCTTGCCTTTACATATTGGCTTGACTCCCCTCAGTCATCTTTTTGCTACACTCATTCTACCATGTGGCTTTTCTCTTTTCCATATTTTGAATTTTAATGGATAGTTTTCATTAATTTCCAGACACAACTGCAAATTGGCAAGATTTTTACAAAGGACTTATATTTTATACTCACATAAAGAGTTAAGACCAAGCTTGGCCCAGAAGCTCTAAATGCATGAATTCAACAATTCTTATCAAACATTAATTTAGCATGAGTATGGTTCTATTTTCCACTAAAATAATTTTAAACCAAGATTTCACTAGTGTTTGTTTTATATTTTTCCCATCAGTAAGAAAAAAGTATTTGAATTTATTTCACAAATATGTACTACCAATTTTGAATATCTAGATAAAGACCAATAGTCATCTTTTTCAATCAATAGTCTTTTTCAGAATAACTTCCCCAAGTGCTGCAGTGGACTCAGGCAGAACTCTTTCAAGACCAAGACAAATTGTGTGCAAATAAACACCTTTTATTGACACTTTTACACCTTTTTGAAATGCTGAGGACACCTATTTATAGTTATCAGTTTAGAATTCACATCTATTAAATTCTAAGGCATCTTGTCTTAAAGAAGTGTGAAAACAAATTGCAATGAAGCGACAAAAAATATTATCCTTTTACTCTTAGACAAAATTTCTTCTTAAAGTATAATCCTAATCCACAGTAATCCTATGGAAAAAGTAGAGTTCACTTTTTGCATTTAAAAAAAAGTCAATCATAGTTCTATTGCTGCAAAAATACATTAAAAAATTTGCAAAGCTCCTGAGTTGTAAAATTGTAACTGATTTGCTAATGTTTCTTCTCTTTTAAAAAATGTAAATTCTAGGGGCAGGTAGGTGGTGCAGTGGTTAGAGGACAGGCCTTGGACTAAGGAGGACCTGAGTTCAAATCTGGCCTCAGACATGTAACACTTATTAGCACTATGACCCTGGGCAAGTCACTTAACCCTGACTGCCTCACCCAAAAAAACAAAAGCAAAAAACAAAAATGTAAATTCTAGAAATTAGGAAGTGGGTTCATAATTGCGTGAATTTAAAAAAAAAAATTAGAGCTTGAAAGTATAAGCAATCTTCCTCTCCTACTTTTTATATGGAAAAACAAAATGAATCCAACTCACTACTTCCTCTGAAAAGTGTGGAGTGTTACATTTTGTTTTCCTTAGGAGGGGAAAATTATAAGAGCTTTAAGATTAAACCTTTAAGAGTAGATGATAAGGCAGTCCCATTTTTGTTAATTAATGGAATACATAGGTTTAAGTTTGTGGTTGTCTCAAACTCTTTTCGTTAATCATTTTTAACAAAATATTAATTCACTTGGAAAATATTTATTGAGCTCAATTGACTCAATTTGAAATCATTAGCTTATTCAAATCAGTAAACATTTATCAATTATTATATGCACAGCAGTCAACTAGGCAATGGAGACAATATTTAACTAATAGTTTCTTCTATCAGGGAATTTATAATACAGTATAGAAATTATAACAAAATATAATAAAGAACATAAAATAATAATCAGGTGCTATGAAAGTTCACAGAAAGGAGAAATTATTGCAGTTTGGAGTGCTGGGAAACCTGAAATGCAAGGGTGCAGGGGAGTCTGCCTTGAAAGAATTTGACCACTCAAGCCTTCTTTCAGGCAGAGTAGCAAGGTTTTATTATAACACCAGTTAGGCAGGCAAGATTCCCAGTAAATCTCTAGTATTGTGAGGTCAATAGGATTGGGCAAAATTTTAAGAATCTATGCAATTTGATGGAGGTAAGACTGGTACTTACATATAAGAAAAGATAGTGAGAAGATCTGGATGGGATTAAGAAATGTTAAATAGCGGGGAGTGGGCCAGATGCAGACAATAAAAAGGTGGTCAGAGCCACAGTGAAAGGGCAGTTAAAAGGATTAATGAGTATGTAAGTGGAATGGGATGGGATGGACCAGATGCCTCACGCAGAATACCAGGGACTGGGTTATGTATGGGAAAGTTCAGGGACTGGGTTGCTATCAAAGACATGGTCTTTTTCCTTTAGGGGTCCAGGTCCCATAACCCCATCAAAATCAGAAAGAACTTTGTGGAGAAAATGGACAAAATATTTTAGGTTGTGAAAAATGTGGGTTGTTGTGTAACAAATGGTAGAATCTCATCCTATAATTGTCTCCTAGAATAATGCAAAATTTTCTAACTCAAATTTTATTTACCATATTAATTGACAATGATTCTTTATGATGGACTATATGCCAGACAATATTTTATGCAGAAGAATATGAAAAACCAAATTATTTGTGTTCTGTACACTTCTATCTTCCCAGGTTTTGCAGGGAATTGGAGGTATTCATATTTCATCCCCCTTCCAACATTTAAAAGGAACCTTAGTGGTCAAAGAAATGGAGATTTTAGAGTTGTGCTTAACTAAGTTTGTTCAACATTTATGATGTTGAAAGAAGCATGGCATTATGAATCCATCATTTTAAAAACTTTTGTAGACTAAAAGAATGTACAAGAGTGCAGCATTTAAGGGAATTTATTTCTCTGTCTCTCTCATGTAATTTTCTTTATAAAAGGCTTTTCAGAAACTCCAATCAGAGTACAGGGTTATTTTTTTACCCCCGAGCCTGTGCTCAAGTCTAGCAAAACCTATTTATTTACCTCTCTAATTTCAGTATTGTGGTAGAACTGTTTTGATAGCAGTTACTTATCACTTGAACTAAAAAACATGGTATTTCTCCCATAAGATTGTCTAGTTTTAGATTGAGAAATACCACATGCAGGATTTTGCCCAGAGTGGATAGCTGTGAGATAACATGAATACTGTTGCCAGTAATTTTTAAAGAGTTATGATAGTCAAATTACAACCGTACACACTCTAAAAACAGAACAGATTTTGTTTCTACCCATAATTTGAATATCTAGATAATTGGGTTGACAAATTTTGTATAATTGTGTTCTTTTAAAATAAATTTTATTATTTTCTTTTGGTTTTGCATTACCCAAATTTACCCCTGTATCCCTCTACTCTTTTTTTTCCCTGAGAACCATTTCAAAGAACTAAGACTTTTTCAAAGAAAAAGAGAAAAAAGTCATCAAAACCAATCAGTATGATGAAAAAAAATCCGAAAACGTATGCACTCTACTACATTTCTGAACCTACTACGTTGGCAAAGCAATGGAAAGAGATCTCTTATTCATATTGCTTCTTTAAGGTCATCATGTTTGTTCTTTGTAATTTTGCAACATTTATTTTTGATTGTTTTGTGGTAGCTGTTTTATGTTCTTCAACATAGCTGATTCTTGTTGATCTATCCAATGCCATATTGATTCTTCAGTGATGTAGTATTTTGGACAGTACAACCTCATACCCTGACATACAACCATATATGCAAATGTACATAATTGTATATACACTTATATAGAGATACTAATATCTATATAATGCATACATAAAGGCATACATAAATATACACATACACACTTTTTTATGTGTATATATACATGCATGTGAGTTTCTTCCTGGAGGTCTATGGAAGATTCATTGAGTAAGACATTGGCACAAAAAATAAATTGTATATGTTTCTCAGTGATAATTATTTACTTTAAGATAGACTTCTAGAAACATTTTTTTGTCTCCGATCTCCAATCTCACCTGGCAACCTTCTTGCTGACTTTGTACAAAAATTTATGATAGAAATTTTAAACTCAGGCTCTTCAAATCCTCCTAGTCCCTGCCCCAATATAATCTTGCCCATGCTCTCTTCTCCCTTCAAAGGCAGATTTCTGGTCATAAAAATTCAGAGACAGAGCTTACCTGTTTTTTTTTTTCCACTTAAAAAGGGATAAGAAAATTGATCCACCCTTAGACTATCATAAGCTCTGGATCAGATCTATATATTCATTTAGAAGGATTCCTATACTCTAGAGTCTTTATAGTAGCTTTGGGAAATATTCCTGACTATCTCACTACAGGATATACTAGACAGAAGAATTCAAATTCTTAATGCATTGTTAGGAAGATAATAGAAAAAGGAAGGATTTTCTGTTTTGGAGGTGCCTTTGGGGGAAGGGTGGACTTTTATCTTGGTCAAAGGGGAATAGTAGTGTTGGCAGAAAAATTAAAGCTTTGAAGGGAAGCAGGAGGAAGTAAAAAGTCTGGCAGATTATCCTGAAAACTCAAGTCAGACAGTGAAATCCCCTAACCACAGGTATGTGAGATTCTGTGCAATGCATAGTTAGGTTCTAAAAAAGGAAATATACTGTGGCGGGGCAGGGGGTGGGGGAGCATGGGAGGAGCAAGGAGGGGGGATGTATCAGCCATAGGGTAAAATGAATGATGGGTTTTACTTTGAATAAATTTTTTAAAATATTATTTTTGTTGAAGATTAGATTATATTTTCAGGAATCAGTCCTGCCAGTGTTCTGGACTATTATTAAGATTCCTATCATGTGTCACCTTCTGTCCATTCTCATAGACATCATCCTTGTTCAGACCCTTATCACTTCTCACTTGGACTACTATTTGAGGCTCCTAGGTGCCTCTTTTATTTCAATGTCTCCTCTCTTCACTCTGTTCTCTCCCCAGCTACCAAATTGATAGCCCTGAAGCACAGGTGTGACTTTGTATGTCAAAAAGTTTCAGTAGCTTCCTATCTTCCCTAGGATAAAATGCAAACTCTTCTGTATGTCATTTCCAGCCTCATTCCAGACCTATTTCACATTACTATCCCTCATGCCCACTGTACTCCAATCAATTTAACCTACTTGTTGCCTCCCATAAGTGACATTCACCCTCTCACCTTTGTCCTCCCATAAGTGACATTCAATTTCCCACCTTTGTGCCTTTGTACATGTCTCACCTATTTCTTAGAATTCTCCCCCTCCTCATCACTACCTCTTGGAATCCCTGATTCCACTCAAGTTTCAGCTCAAATGCTAGCCCCTACTAAACACTCCCTACTAGATGATGTCTCTTATTAGAAAAAAATATACTAGATGCCTTTACCAATTTCCCCAGTTGCAGGTGCTTTCTTGAATTTATGAAATTACTTTGTATTTAGTTTACTTTTTTTTTTTATTGACTTAGCTCTCTACAAATTGTATCCTTCTAACCAAATGCCATTTCCTTAAGGGGAGGTACTATTTCAATTTTAGTACATGTACCCCTAGTACATAGTAGGTGCATCTTGAACTGAAAGGAATTGTTGTTCGATTATTTCAGTTGTGTCTGATTGTTTTTGACCCCATTTAGGGTTTTCTTATCAAAGATACTGGAGTGGTTTGCCATTTCCCCCTCCAGCTCATTTTATAGATAAGGCTCTGAGGCAAAGGAGTAAAGGACTTGCCCAGCTTCCCTTGTAAGTGCTTGAGGTCAGATTTGAACTCAGGAAGATCAGTCTTCCTAACTCCAGACCTGGTGCCACTTAATGCTTATAAAACCCTTCAGCATCGGATTCATATGGCAGTCAACTGTTTGTAGTTTTGCTATGCATGAACTACAAATTTCCTTTAGCCAGAAATGCAACGTGACTTTAAATCATTTGATGGGCCACTATGCCATGACTAATGGGAAATTATTTTTTTATTAAGCCAGATTCTCCTTGGTACTTAGAGCTTTCCAGGTAGTAAATTGAACACTTTGGGAGAAGAATTAATATTTTCAGGGTATAAACTAAAGGACTGTTTTGTGGTCCTCTGAATCTCACAAGCCTAATTTATTTTTATTTCTTTAGTCTATTGAAACCAAATTAATCTGTTTATTACCCCCTCCCTACAGTTTGCTTATTCTGTCTCCTAGAATGTGTCCCTGAACATGTCACTATATGAAGTATGTGTCATTTCCTCCACTTAAAATAGATTAGTCTTATTCTACATGCCTAAATTATTTTTGACCTGGCTCAAAGTTCACCTGTAAGAAGACTCTGTTGATTGATGGCTATCCCTCACCACTCCTTTGCTCAGTGTTTCCCAACAATTATGTATACAATTTCAATCACAGCCTTTTGCACTTGATTTTTTTTATTGTTTTCAAGTTGCTTCATGAGTATATGATTTGCTTCCTCTACTAAGAATTCAACCAACATTGAATTGAATTCAGTTAGGCTCTAAAATAGGTAACTATTTTATCTTATCTTATCTTTATCTGTCTATACACACATATACATGTATGCCTCTCACCCTAAAAAAAAAAAAGTATTCCCTGAAGGCATTTTCCTTCTATTGTGATTGTAAATCATAGTATTTTAGCACTGGGAGGGACCTTTCAGAAAATCTAGTTCAATCTAATCATTTTCAAATAGGGAAGTAAGGTATTTGACTTGATATTAAGATATTTGAAGTAAGGTATTTGGATCTAAGATCAAAAGGGTCTAAGAAGCAGAATAAGGATTGAATCCAAATCTCTTGAATCCCAATCTAGTGCTTTTCTCATTATGCCATATTGCAATACTCCAGATGTAATCTGGTCAGGATAAACTATAGAAAGTGAATTGCTTGCTTCATTGTGTATACCACATTTCTCTTAATATATCCAAAGATCACCCTGGCTTTTTTTGAGGGGGAAGGAAGAGGGCTACCACATAGCACTCCATGGTGATTTTGCTTTTGCAATATAGGAAAAAAAATCTCAAGTCTTTTGTTTTTGTTTTGTTTTTTTTCACCTATATGAACTATTTTTTCTCCTTCATGAACATTTTTTTTCATCATAACTAACTCTTATCTTAGTTGTGTGGTTGATATTTTGAATTCCAATTTAAGACCTTAATTTTCCCTTTCAAATTTTATCATTCCAGCCTGTGGAGATGTTTGTAGATCTCATTCTTGTCTCTTTTTCATAGCTTCATGCCAGCTGCACAGTTGGCAGTCATAATACCTACATCTCTCTCAAAAATGCTGAACATCAGAGTGTTCAATGCAGAATCCTATAGCATTCTACTAAAGACCCTTTTCCAGGCTACCAGTGATTCCACTAAATAACATTCTTTGTATGTTAATCCCTTAACTTCTGTCTGCTTCATCTTTTTGCATCTGTAAAATAAGGTAATAATAGCACCAACCTCCCAGGGGTTTTTTGAGGATAAAATAAGATATTTGTTAATCATTTTTCAAATCTTAAAGTGCTACATAGATGCTAGTTTTTCTTCTTCATCATCTTTATTTTCTTCTTCTCTTTCTCCTCCTCCTTCTCCTCCTTTACCTCCTCCTTTTCCTCTTTCTTTACCTTCTCCTTCTCCTCCTCTGCCTCCTCCTTTTCCCCTCCCCCTCCTCCTTTTCCCTTCTCCTCCCTCTTCCTCCCACCTCCTTCTCTCTTTCTCCTGCTCCTTCTCCTTCCTCTGTCCCTTAGATCTTAGAATATGTCCATTACTGGCCAGATGTAGACAGTCCCTTTCTCATTCCATTCTGTTTAGTTACTACCCTCTACTGTGCTGTTACAGACACATTTTCCTGCACATGCATGAGGGAAAGGAAAGAAGGAATGTACAAAGTGACAGGGCCCATGATTCTAGCCTCCTACCAAACAGTAGTAGCAATTGACTTAGCTTTATCCACTTTGGGAATTTGTTAATATTAATAGATCCCTACCATTTTCTCTCATAATGCTTCTGAGCCCCAATTCATTATCAAGCTTTTCCCATGTTTTACTTTTCTCCTCTATGCCTAGATTGGTCTGTGTTCCTTTTTTTTGCCACTCTCTATTCACAAATAGGAAAATGCACAAATAATAATTCTTTGTCCACTATTCTGCTTCTTAAAGAGGGAGTGATTCTAAAAGATCAGAAAAGTTTGTAGAGTTGGTACCAAAAGAAGACCAAGAAGACATCAATTGTTGCTAACTCTACACCTATTTTCTAATCTCTAGAAAATCTTTGAAAAAGGTCTATATACAGTTGGAGACAAGATGGCGGAATGAAAGTAGTGACTTGCTTGAGCTCTCCCCCAAACCCCTCCAAATACCTACTAAAATGACTCTAAACAAATTCTAAAGCAGCTGAACCCACAAAAAGACAAAGTGAAACAAATTTCCAGCCCAAGACAACCCAGATGGTTGATCAGAAAGGTATATCATGCATGTCTAGGAGAGGAGCTCAGTTCAGCATGGGCTTGCAGACCAAAGCGAACTGGAGCAGGCCTCAGAGGACTGAATCACGGGCAGCTGTGATAGCTTCCAGACCTCTCAATCCACAAATGCCAAAGACAACTTAGAAGGTCAGTGAGAAAAGTCTGTTTCTGTGGTGCTGAGAGAGGAGCAAGGGGCCTGAGCTACAGTTCCAGCACAGGTCCCGGGGCAGTGGCTGCCTCCTGAGCTTCCAGCCCACAGATTGAGGGGGAATCGGGTGGCTAATCAGAGGGGCATTGCAGGGATCTCTCTGCTGGTGTAGGATTCTCTTGCTTTGCCTGTGCTTGGATCTGGGTCACAGTTCCAGGTGGCAGTCCTGGGGCCAGGAGGAACGCTGGCATGGTGGAGCTTGTAGTGGTTGTGGAGAGGACACCCTCACAGTTCCAAGACAGAAAAGACTGCTTCTGGTCACTTATAGACCAGAGCACAGGCCAGGAAAGGAGTAAGCACCTCACCCTTGATCATAGCACCTTGGAAGAACTGAAAATTTACAGGTCTCTAGAAGTTTGAAAACAGCTACACAAAACCCCTGAAGCTTGGGACAATACATTCTCCACACTGTAAACAGACTCTTACCTTAACAGAGTTTATAACTCAAATAATTGGCCAGGATCATGAGCAAGCAGCACAAAAAGAGTCAGACTATATTATCTTACTTTGGTGACAAAGAAGATTAAAATATACAACCAGAAGACAACGAAGCCAAAGCTCCTACATCCAAAGCCTCCAAGAAAAATTTGAATTGGTCCCAGGCCGTAGAAGAACTCAAAAAGGATTTTGAGAAGCAAGTAAGAGAAGTAGAGGAAAAACTGAGAGTGATGCTGAAGGAGACCCAAAAAAATACTGAAGAAAATAACACCTTAAAAAATAGCCTAACGCAAATGGCAAAAGAGGTCCAAAAAGCCAATGAGGAAAAGAATG
Source organism: Phascolarctos cinereus (assembly GCF_003287225.1). Lineage (NCBI taxonomy): Eukaryota > Metazoa > Chordata > Mammalia > Diprotodontia > Phascolarctidae > Phascolarctos > Phascolarctos cinereus. Next base: position 154,334,604 of record NW_027556180.1, read on the forward strand.
CCCTAAAAAGCAAAATTGGCCAAATGGAAAAGGACCTGCTTACTGAAGAAAATACTTCCTTAAAAATTAGAATGCAGAAATTGGAAGCTGGTGACAATTTGAGAAATAAAGGCACTGTAACACTAATCCAAAAGAATGAAAAAAATAGAAGAAAACATGAAATATCTCATTGGAAAAACAACTGACCTGGAAAATAGATCCAGGAGAGAGAACTTAAAAATTATTAGACTATCTGAAAGCCATGATCAAAAAAGAGCCTAGACATCATCTTTCAAGAAATCATCAAGGAAAACTGCCCTGAAATTCTAGAACCAGAGGGCAAAAAAGAAATTGAAAGAATCCACCAATCACCTCCTGAAAGACATCCCCAAAGGAAAACTCCTAGGAATATTGTAGCCAAATTCCAGAGTTCCCGGGTCAAGGAGAAAATATTACAAGCAGCCATAAAGAAACAATTCAAGTATTGTGAAAACACAATCAGGATAACACAAAATTTAGCAGCTTCTACATTAAGGGACCACAGGGCATGGAATATAATATTCTGAAGGGCAAAGGAGATAGGACTACAAGGTCATTCCATGAAATAGGGACTTTCAAGCATTCCTGAGGAAAAGAACAGAGCTGAATATAAAATTTGACTTTCAAATACATGACTCAAATGAAACATGGAAGAGGTAAACAGGAAAGAGAAATCATAAGAGTCTTATTAAGGTTGAACTGTTTACATTCCTGCATGGAAAGACGGTATTTATAACTCATGAGTCCTTTGTCAGTATTAGCATAGTGGGAGGGGAAAAAAAAAATATATATATATATATATATTTATATATGTATGTATGTATGTATGTATGTATACATAGATAGAGGGCCTAGGGTGAGTTGAAGATGGAGGGATGATATCTGGAAAATAAAATTAAGGGGTGAGAGAGGATTATACTGGGAGAAGGAGAAAAGGAGAAGTAGAATGGGATAAATTATCTCACATGAAACAGACAAGAAAAGGATTTTACAGTGGAGGGGAAATGGGGGATGGTGAGAGGGAATGAGTGAATCTTATTCTCATAGGATTTGGCTTAAGAAGGGAATAACATACACAATGGGGTATGGAAATCTATCTTACCCTACAGGAAAATAAGAGGGGTAAGGGACAAGAGAGCAGGGGGTTGATAGAGGTGAGGGCAGATTGGGGGAGGGGATAATCAGAAGCAAACACTTCTGAGGAGGGACAGGGTCAAAAGAAAGAATAGAATAAATGGAGGGTAGGATGGGATGAAGGGAAATATTATTTATTTCATCTTCTACCTATAAAATACTCCTTTCAGTAAATTACTCATATTTTCAGGGGACAGTTCTGTACACATGTATTAAGATAACACAAAATTCTAGATAGATTGAACCATAGAGTTAGCTTTTCTTAACGATGCCTTGGTTTTTTATATCAAGAAATGTATAAAATATGCAGTAATACACTTGTCAGAAGTAGTGGCCAGTAAAGTGGAGAATGTCTTTTGAAGTCTGAAAGTTCAAGGTTTTCCTAATAGTGAGTTATATTCCAAATGCCCTCCTTTTTTTTTTATAGATAAGACAATTTACTAGAACATTAAAGAATCTCCTTAAAACTACCCATGTCCGTTCAAAAGAGATCAGCCTAGCAGTACATACAAGAAAAAAAAAACAGATAAAAAAGTCTGTTGTATAAGCCATGAGAAACAGTGGACAGGCAGTCTATTTATTTTGTCAGTGCAAATATCTTGGAAAATATTAAAATAATGAGCTGGGATAAGAGTTCAGTGGAAGGAAGAAATAAAACAATTCATCCCAATTGCTTTTAGGAATATGTGTAGTACTTTCACTGCTACTGAGATGTTTTGTGACACAGATTTATTGTTTCAACACCAACATTCTCCTAAAGATACTTATAACTCAATTATGGAATATCATCCTTTCTGAAGAAACAAAATTTTGAGAGACTTAAAGCACAGTTTGAGAGACCCATGGTGGGAGCAGTGGTATTCAAGACATATTTAATAAATCAGAGGAAAAGCCTCTAAAATATTGAATAGTTTCCAAAAGGAGGAATTATAGAAAGACATACATAATAATTCATAGGATGAGAAAGTGTAGTTATTTTTTGATTGCATTGGTACAGGGAGCACCATCATCAATGAGATAAATCTCAGTAATACTAACATATTCTGAAGTCTCATTAATCTCTTTAGATGAAGCTACTTTAGGTCACGGGAACACACTCTTCTTTGGGGTCCCTTAAGAAAACTAAGCATACATAGTTGACATGGGCTTAAAAACAGATGTTGAACAGCTAATCCTTGGACCAGTTGAATGATTGACTTCAGGTAGCAGACTGTAAAATACAGAGGTTGCAAAGCATTCTCTAAATGTGCTATAGCCAGTGTTTTGAAAGGCATCAATGTAGCTTTGGGACTTGTCCTATGTAGTGAATTAAAGAAAACAATTATGTGCATTCTAATTAAAAATGACAACAGTGACTATAGATCATTTGGAATACTCAGTCACACTTAGCATTTTGGCCCATTAAGAAATTCCTGTTGTGTTTTTATTTAGTCCAGATCAAGTTTTCAGAGAAGCTGAAAAAGTTCTAAGAAATCAGAACTCACTTATTGTGGTCCATTATTCAAACAACAGCTCTCAGTGACTCAGTATATTGATTCTACTGGTTTGGGGGAAATAATGACAGTTCCTCAAGGAGGAAGATTAACTTAGATCATGTAATTTAGATAGTTTGATGGTGAGGTAAATAAGAGACTTGGACTTGAAGCCAGGAAGACTTGACTTTGAACCTTGCCTCCGATACTTACTAGTTGTGTGACCCTAAACCTTTTTAACTCATGTGCAAAAGGACATAATAATAGCACAGGGTTTTTGTTAAGGATCAAATGAGATCATGAATTTTAAAGAGTTTTGTAAATTTTAAAGCACTAGTTAAAACTAGTTTTAAATGCTAGTTAATGTTATTATTATTATTAAAATGCTACTCATAGGACCTTAAATTTGTATTAGTTTTTTTCATTATATTTTCTATTTGTACTTAAGTACTAAATATCTGGCTTAGAAAAGTCGGATATTTGGCAGCATAGTTTAGTGGAATGAGAGTTGGCCTCAAAGCCATGAAAACCTGGGTTCAAGTTACACTTTTGTCACTTACTGCCTTAGTCATTTAATCTCTCATTGGTTAATTCTGTGCAACTTAGACCCTTCATCTTTGCTAACCTACCTTTGGTAGAGGGAGTTTCCTTACCCAAGAGGTCTCTCTGTTAATAAAATCACACATCCTATACTTATCCTTATGACCTGTACTGGGGCATTCTGCTGTAAAACAAGAACTATACAGAACATTGTCTAAAAAAGAAACTAAAGAACAAACAAACAAACAAAACTCTGCCTTTGAATGTTGGTTGTTGTCCTTCATTCTTGAAGAGAACCAAAATGACATCACTGTTAGAGTCAAGTTACAGCATATCTGACTGTGGCTGATTAGACCAGTATGATCTAATCTTACATGATTCCTCATTTACTTCTCAGTATTACTTAAGCCTGGTTTAATTACCTAGTAAAATAATCTTTGTATTATTCTTTTGCTTCTTTCTTTCTCTTTTTTCTTTCTCCATTTTCCTCCTTCTTTCCTTCCCTACCTCCTTCCCTCCCTCCCTCCTTCCTTCCTTCCCTTCCTCCTTCCCTCCCTCCCTCCTTCCCTCCTTCCCTCGTTCATTTGTTCGTTCCTTCCTTCCTTCCTTCCTTCCTTCCTTCCTTCCTTCCTTCCTTCCTTTCTTCCTTCCTTCCATCCATCTCTGATATATCAGGAAGCTCACCTAGTAGAATTAGAACAATGGGTTCAAATCCTATCTCCATTACTTGTTCCTTAAAATATGTGGGTTAGTTCACCACTTGGGACCTAGTTTCCTCATCTATAAAATGAGAGGATTGAATAATATGATCTCTAAGTTTCATTTCAGCTCTAAATCAAGGAAACATGGCATAGGAGGGAAAAATGCGTTAAACATGTAGTCAGAAAGTCCTAGGTTGAAATCATGTAACACTCCCTAGCTATATAAAATCACGGGCAAACAAGTTTATCACTATAAATTTTAATCTCTTCTGCAAAATGGGAATGATAATATTGGTCTAATATTATCTAATCACAATTATATGCTATAACTTGTTCATCCATTCTCCAATTAATGGAATCAGTTTCTGATTCTTTTCCACCACCAAATGAGCTGCTATAAATATTTTTGTACATATGGGTCTTTTGCCTTTTTTTTTCCATCTCCTTGAGATATAGCCCTAGTAACAGTATTGATGATTGAAAGACTTTTAGGAATAGCTCTGAATTACTTTCCAGAATGGTTACACTAGTTCACAGCTCCATCAACAGTACATTATTGTATCTGTTTTCCCACATACCGTCCAGCATTTGTCATTTTAATTTTGTCATATAAGCCAATCTGATGGGTATGAGATAGTACTTTAGAGTTGTTTAAATTTCTGCTTTTCTAATTATTGTAATGTGTGTCTTAAAAAATGACTATCAGTATCTTTGATTTCTTCCTCTAAAAATTGACTATTCATATCCTTTGACCATTTATCAATTGGAGAACTATTTCTATTCTTTTTGACTCAATTTCCTGTATATTTTATGAATAAGGCCCTTTTCAGAAAAGCTTAATGCAAACACTTTCCCAATTTCCTGCTTTTCTTCTAATTTTGCCTGCATTAGTTTTGTTAGTGCAGAAACTTGTTGATTTTATATAATTAAAATATCCATTATTCATTATCAATTTTACCTCCACCTTTCATACACACACATACACACACACACACACACACACACACACACACACATACTCACTCACACACAACCCTCTTCTCTTCTCTATCTCTTCTTTGGTTATGAATTCTTCCATCTATAAATCTAACAGATAATTCCATCCTGGCTCCAATAATTTGCATATGACTTTACCCTGTATGTCTAAATCATATACTTATTCTGATATACAATGTGAAATGTTGGTCCAATGATCAGCTGTTCTACATCTGTTTTTAAGCCCGTCTCAACTATGTATGCTCAGTTTCCTTAAGGCTTCCCAATTTCTACTAGAGTACTTTCCAGTTTTCCCAACTGTTTTTGTCAAAAATGAGTTCTTGCCCCAATAGCTGGGATTTTGGGGTTTATCAAACCCAAAGCAAGTTATTGTGATCATTTACTTTTGTATGTTGTATTCCTAATCTGTTCTGCTGATCAACCTCTCTATTTCTTATCAAGTACCAGGTTTGTTTGTTTGTTTGTTTTTTTGATGACGACTATGACGTGGGAGTATGGTTTGAGATCTGGTACTGGTAGGCTCTTTTCCTTCCCACTTTTTCCCCATTGATTCCCTTAATATTATTGATGTATTTTTCATCTAGATGAATTTTGTTATTTTTTTTCTATTTTTATAAAGTAATTCTTTGGTAGTTAGACTGGCATGGTACTAATAAGTAAATTAATTTAAGTAATGTAATCATTTATATTATATTGGCTCAGCTACCCATGTATAATTAACATTTCTCCAATTATTAGGTCAGTCTTTATTTGGGTAAAGATTGTTTTGTTATTATGTTCATATAGTTCCTGTGATTGTCTTGACAGGTAGGCTCCTAAGTGTTTTATGCTGTCTGTAATTATTTTAAATGGGATTTCTCTTTCTATTTCTTCCTGTGAATTTTGTTCATAACATATAGAAATCATGATGAATTTTGTGGGTGTATATCTTGCAACTTTGCTGAAGTTGTTAGTTTTTTAGCTGTCTTTTTAGGGTTCCTTAAGTAAGGTCTCATATCATCTGCGAAAAGGGAGAGTTTTATTTCCTCTTTGCCTGTGTTAATTTCTTCCATTTCTTTTTCTCATCTTATTTATATAGCAAGAATTTCTAGCATGATATTGAATTGATGATGATAATGTAAATCCTTGCCTCACTTCTGATCTTATTGAAGTCTTATAGACTTCTGGTTTATACCTATTACAGATAACACTTACTCTTAGTTTTAGGTTGTTATATTTTGTCAAGAACTTTTTCTGCATCTATTGAAATGAAAATGTTTTTTATTTTTGTTATTGATATGATTAATTCTGCTTATATTTTCCTAATATTCAATCAGCTCTGTATTTCTGATACAAATTCAAGTTTGGCATATTGTGTTACTTAGTGATATACTGCAATAATCTCCTTGCTAGTATTTTATTTAAAATTTTTGCATTAAAATTCATTAGGGAAAATTGGTCTATAGTTTTCTTCCTCTGTTTTGGCTTTCCCTAGTTTAAGTATCAAGACCAGGGGTGAGGAATCTGTGGCCTTGAGGCCACATGTAACCTTCTAGGTCCTCAAGTACAGCCCTATGACTAAATCCAAACTTCACAGAACACATCCCCTTAATAAAAGGATTTATTTTGTGAGGTTTGGATTTAGTCAAAGGGCTGCACTTGATGACCTTGAGGGCCGGTTGTAGACTCCCCACCTCTGATCAAGACTAACTATGTATCATGGAAGGAATTTGGTAGTCCTCCTTTCTTTAGTTTTTCAGTTTATATAGTATTGAAATTAATTGTTCTTTAAATGTTTAGTGGATTTTGCTTATAAATTCATCTAGTCTTGGGCATTTTTTCTTAGAAAATTCATTTATGGTTTATTGATTTTTTTAAAGATAGGGTTATTTAAATATTCTATTACCTGTTCTATTAATCTAGCCAGTTTACATTTTTGTAAACATTCATCCATTTCATTTAGATTGTAAGTTTTATTGGTATATAATTGGGAAAAATAGCTCCTAGTAACTGTTCCAATTTCATCTTTGTCAATTGCACATTCATCCCTTTCATTTTTGATGTTGGTAATTTGCTTTTCTTCTTTCAAAATCAAATTTACCAATGGTTTATATACTTAATAGTTTTATTAGTTCAATGTGTTTTTGTTTTGCTTTCTATTTTGTTAATATCTCCTTTGAATGTCAGGATTTCTATTTTGGTGTTTAATTGAGAGTTTTTAACTTGTTTTACTTGTTTTCCTAGGTTTTTTGTTTTGTTTTGTTTTGTTTAGTTGCATGCCCAATTCATTAATTCTTTCCTTCTTTAGTTGATGTAAGCCAGGCCTGCACAACCTGCACTCTGGGGCTGTAAGTGGCACACCAAAGGATTTCAGGCAGCTCACAAAAAATTGGAGGATGTTTTCCTCCACAATTTTTGCTGGCCACCCAAAATCCTTTGGCATGCTGCATGTGGCCCATGGGCCACAGGTTGTGCAGGCTGATGTAAGTGAAATATAAATTTTCTTTTGAATATTGCTGTATCTGCATCCTACAGATTTTGGTATGTATTCTCATTGTTATCATCTTTAATTAAATTTTAAATTTTTTCTGTAATTTGTTCTTTGACCTATTTGTTCTTTAGAATTAAGGTATGTAGTGTCCAATTTATTTTTAATCTATGCTTTAGAGGCCCTTTGAATGCAATCTGTTGCATGATGTTAAAAAGGATACATTTAATTTTTCTGTATTTGTTTGTGAGGCTTTTATATTCTCTTACATGGTCAAATTTTTTAAGGTGTCATTTTCAGCTGAGAAATAGATGTATTCCTTTCTATTTCAATCAAATATTCTCCAGAAGTCTGTCATATATAACTTTTATAAATTCTATTCATCTCCTTAACTTTCTTCTTGTTAATTTTATGTTAGATTTATCTAGGTCTGAGAGGGAGAGATTAATGTACCCTACTGATTTATTTTGCTATTTCACTCCTGTAACTCATTTAACTTTTCCTTTAAGAATTCAGATGCTATAACATTTGGTTCCTACATGTTTAATATTGATATTAATTCATTACCTATGGTAACTTTTACAAAATATAGTTTCCCTGTTTATCTCTCTTAATTAGGTCTATTTTTGCTTTTGCTTTCTCTGAGATTGTGATTACAACCCTTGCCTTTTTTACTTCAGTTGAAACGTAATAGATTCTACTTCAGCCTCTTATTATTTTAACTCTATGTTTTTCTTTTTCAAGTGTGTTTCTTGTAAACAACATATTGTTAGGGTCCAATTTCTAATCCATTCTATTAACCTCTTCTGTTTTATGGGTGCATTCCTCCCGTTCATGTTTTGTTATGACTGCTGTGTATTTTCCTCCATCCTATTTTCTTATGCTAGTATTTCTCTTTTTTTTATGAGGTTTTCTTCTTAAGAGCCTGTTTCACTTCCAAGTGTTGCCTTCCTTAATTTATTCTCCCTCTTATTCTACCCCACTCTCATTCCTTTTAATCCTTTTCCCTCTTTCTTTGTTGGGTGAGATGAATTTCTATACCCAACTGTGTGTGTATGTTTATTCTTTTTTCCTTTAACCAGTTAATATGACAGTGAGGTTCAAGCATTGCTAACTTCCCTTTACAGCCCTCTCCATTGTGCAAACTCTTCCTTACACCCACCAGTTATTTGAAGTCATTTTTTTTTTTGCCATTCTTCCTGTCCTTATTCCCTCCCCCTTATTCCCTTCCATCAAAATCATTCCTCTAACTCAGTGCTTCTTAAACCATGGGGAAAAATTTAGCAATATTAAAAAGTTTCTGAACACCCAATGACCAAAAATTAATTAGAAATTAAATTTATAATGAATCTGAGGTGTTTCTGGCAACACTTTCCCATGTTGCATCACACAACTTCACTGCAGCCTTGGTTATGAACACAAAGCATATGCATTTTGCACTGCACATGCCCTCAGGCCATGCAATGCCAATGAATACTAGGGGTTGTGAGTGGAAAAAGTTTAAGAAGCCCTATTCTAACTTAGGCTTATATTATCCATTTGACATTAACCCAGCATAATACCTTCCTACAAGGCCCTCTATCTAATTACAATACTTCTAAGAGCCCTAGTGATGATAAAGTTCTGAGTAGTTACGTGTATCCTTTCCCTGTATAAGAATATAGGCCATTGAATTTCGTTAGTCCTGTGTGATTTCTCTCTTTCTTTCTTTCTTTCTTTCTTTCTTTCTTTCCTTTCTTTCTTTCTTTCTTTCTTTCTTTCTTTCTTTCTTTCTTCCTTCCTTCCTTCCTTCCTTCCTTCCTTCCTTCCTTCCTTCCTTCCTTCCTTTCTTTCTTTCCTTTTTTCTTACCTTTTTATGCTTTTCTTAAGTCATATGTTTGTGTATCGGATTTTCTATTCAGCTGTGGTCTTTTTACCATATTTTGAGCCCTTTGTTTCTTTATAGTAGTGGCTGCTAAATCTTGTGTGATCATTTCTGTGATTCTGTAGAAGTTGAATTCTTTCTTTTTTCCTACTTTTGCAGTGTTTTCTCCTTGACCTAGGAATTCTGGACTTTTGCTTTAATATTTTTGAAAATTTTCATTTTTGGAAGTTTCTGTCATGAGGTGATTAATGGACTTTTCAATTGCTACTTTGCCTTCTGGTTCTGCAAAATTCAGACAGTTTTCTTTTATAATTTCTTGAACTATGATGACTAGGCTATTATTTTTATGTTTCTTGATATCTCATTGAGTTATTGGCTTTAATTAGGACAATTCTGATTTTTAGAGTTTTCTTAAGAAATATTTTATACCTTTTAAATAATGCTGTTAATCTCTTTTCATAACTTTCGTGCAAAGCTTTCATTTCTTTTTGCATTTTCCTTTACTGTTCTTTGGTTTTTTTAAATATCTTTTGCTCTTTTTTTCCTCTTTAATTATTCTAAGGGTCCAATCTGCATTTTTCTTTGAAGCTTTGCTTGTAGATATTTTCTGTCATTATCTTCTTCTGTGTTTGTGTCTTGAACTGGTCCTGTCACCATAGTAGCTATTTGGAGTTGGGTTATTTTTTTATTTCCTCATTCTTCTAGTTCATTTCTTGACTTTCTTTTATTTCAATATTGGGCTCTGCTCAGTTTTGGGGGAGAGGTCTAACCTGAAGTTCTGTTTTTTATATATCCTCCTGCTGTTTTCACAGCAAAGTCTGGGAACCTGAAAGTTTTCAGTGCTTCTAAGGTGATGTGGTGTGGGTAGAGGTTTATTCCCTGCCCTCCTTAGTATGAGTTCTGGAAGTTCCGAACCAGGTTTGGGTCTGTTGGCTTGAGTATGGTTGAGTCTCAGTAGACTGCTACTATTCATTCACAGTTAGCTCACTGAAATTTCTCCAGCTTTAGAATGACTGAACTGCCTGACTCCCTTTTGATCTTGGTTTTCTGATCTTGTTATTCCACTGAAAACTTCTTAGTGGGGGTAAATATTAAATAAGAACTACCCTTCTGCTCATGGCCTCAGAGCCACATAGCTAAATTTTTTTAAATGTCTTCCTTGCTTTTTTCACAGCTAGGGCCACTTATGATACTACAACTATTCCTCTGCCCTGGAGGTCTAATCTGGAACTTGGTTAAAGTTGATAGAGCTGCCAGCTGAAACCCATTCCTGTTCCCAGAACTGATTCAGGGGTCCCTTGGGATCTTTCTGCCCCCTTACTTCTAACCCTAGTATTCAATATCATCTCCCTTACTATCTCTCAGTGCTAGAATGTTCTGTACCACTGTCACTTCCCTTCTGGCTAGTCCCTGCCCTCATGTCCATAGACTTTTCTGTCTGCTTAAGTTGCCTTGGACTGGAAAAGCGACTTACAGTGACTCATTGTGACTTTTTCTTGGCTTTCTGGATCAGAATTCAGTCTGGTGTATTTTCTAGGCTGTTGCGGAGTATGTAGTATTTAGCTGGGCAAAAATGATATGAAGAAATATGTTATCTGCATTCAGAGAAAGAACTGATAAATAGAAGTATGTATAGAATAATTTACGTGTGTGTATCTATTTATACATTTATACCTATTTGTGTCTAATGGTAGCCATTTCTATAGTGGGGGCATAAGGGAAGAAAAAAGAGGAAAAAATTACATGATAATTTTGTTGTATATTTGAAAGGAATAGCAAGGTATATATAGTAGATTTGCAATTTTGTGTGCAATTATCTTTTTTATGGTATTATGTTATAGAAATATTTGTCTTATTCGATAAATTAAAAATACAATACATTTCTGTTCAAGTGCAAGGGGAAAAAATGATGACTTTCACTCTGCCAATTTGACTCCTAAACATTTAAATTTTGAGAATTTTTTTTTCTACCCAGACCTTTGATTTCACTGTTGTAGGGAATTCCTTGTAGGGAAACTCCTTCCACCAATAGAGTTTGGTAGAATTTCATAATTTGTAGTCTTTAGAGAATTATCTGTGGGTTTCGAGGTTAAATAACCTGCTGAAGGGCACACAGCCAGTATTAGACCATTCCACCTCATACTTTTGCAGTCAATTTTTTAAAAAATCCTTTTCTGACCTTTTTCCTCACATCAAAGTTTTTGTTTTTGTTTTTTTATTCCTAAAAAGACCCTCTCCCTATATATGGAATAAATAATGGAACTGGATTACCAGAAAGAGGCAGGAAATAACCAGGGGAAGGAGGAGTTACTAAAAAATACCTATGTATATATGGATAGAGACCAAAAGGAAATCAGATATGGCATAAAGTAGAGATACCAGGAAATTCTGCATGCCTTTTCTTCTAGTCCCTTTTCACTGTCAGCTTTTCACCAGTTCATACTTAGGAAGACTGAAACCTTATTGAGTGTCAGGCATGAAAGCCAAACCTCAAGGATTTTCCTCTCAATTCTCATTCTGATGATTAGAGCCAGATTTGCTGAGGCAGCCAGCTGGAACCACCCACAGATTCCCTTTGCTGATAAGTGGTTCAGAAAGGTGAGGGAAGCCCTAGTTCTGCAGCAGACTGCAAAAGAACTGAAACATAGAACAGTTCTCCACGTAGCTAACATTTGACCCTCATTTCCAAGGGAGAGAAAAAGGTATTTTTGTGGTATGACAACGCAGTATGTGAATCCTGTCATATCCCCAATTAAAAAAGATTCTACTGGTGAGCTGCATACAGTGGGAAGAGGTATGTAATTATTCAGACATAATGTTCCTGGAACAGAATGTTGTCACAGGATAATGGTCCCCTGCTGATAGATAAATGCAGAGGCAAAGTCGGTATGTTTATTTTTCAAATCGGGAAACATTTTTTTCCTATGACACAATTGCAGCTCTTGCAATTACTTTTCCTGTTTTACCAAATGAATGTCGTAGATTTAATCAGTGTGTCTGATGGATGGCTAATGCAGTGAAGTGCCAGGAGCTTTCCCAGTGATTATGAGCCTCCTGTTCTCCCATTGGCTTAGCAAATAGGCGTTCCTGGGTGCTAACCAATGAAGGAATAATTGTCTATAGATGGACAGATTGTTGGTCAAATATTCTCTAATTTTTTGAATGTTGCACACCAGATGGTTAAGGCTTAATTAGTTTTTGCATTGTCAATTAAAGTCAGCTGGCCAAAAACCTGTGTGGTGGCTATTTTGGGCCATGGTCACAAGTGACTTGTAGGTTTTTACTATTTTAAAGCATAGGTAGATAACCACACCTGGCTCTTGGTGGATTCAGAGTTGTATTGCTCACCCCTGACATGAACTCCTGTAACCAATAGCTGCTCAGATGCTAGCTGGCCTTCAGTAGGAGATGAGCAAAGCTTATTATTTTTCACTAGCCTCTTTTTCCCATGATGCCCTTTGTTATTTCTCCTAATTTCTTTTCTGTGTCTCCTGGCCCACAGCTTTTCCTTAAAACCCAAACTCATCCCCTAACATTCTTCTTATGGTGCAAGCCCAAATATTTTGTCATTTGAGATGATTTCCCCTCTGTCAGTGATTGGCACCAGAGTGAATGCTTCCTCCTGGTTCTTACCCACTTTCATGACTTCCCATAATTCTTTCATTTCCAGTCTTTTGCGGGTAGCTTAGCAACCCTCCCTGTTATGACCAGACTGTGGTTTGCAAGAGTGCTTTCCTCCAATTGGAAAACAGTTAGAATGACCATATTTCATGTAATTACAGGTTATGGCATTTTAAAATATTCAGGTTTGTTACTAATTACGAGGAAGGATATTACCTCAAGAAATTATCTAGCTGATTCTAATGCTTCTAAACAGATCAACATTGAAATCAGTGATAAAAAAAAATCTCTTCTCTCTTAGAGGACTGTGACATATGGAAAAATCAATTTAGCTTCACATAAATAATGTACACTTTATTTCAGGTATGGGTTTTTGTGTTTAGTTTTAGAGAAACAGAAATATAAAGTATTTCCTTTGCCCAGGTTTCAAAATAAGGAAATATATATGCTAAAATCTATTAAATAAATGGAACAAACTGTAATAAAACCACTTTAGTTGCATGTTTTGGGATATTAAGGGAATAAAACAGAAGGGGGAACAGAGAGAGGAAAGACAAGACCCAGGTATAAACAAAGGGAGGAAGATATAGTATCAGCTTACTTTAGCCCTACAAAAATTAGAAAAAAAAGTTTTATTCACTACAATGTGCGCAATTGTTTACCTAACTTGTGAGATAGGCAGTAAAGCTATTAATACCATAATTTTGCAATTGAGGAAACTGAGCTTTTGAGAAGTGGAATGATTTGCCCAAGATTTCATAACTAGTGAAGTTGCAGAGCCTAGATTCATATACAGACTGTAAGTTCCTAATATCATAGATTTTAGAACTGGGAGGTACCTTAGTGCTTATCTGGTAGTGGACAGCTAGTGTGGCTAAGTGGATAGAGTGCCTTTTTGGAGTCAGGAAGACCTGAGTTCAAATGTGACCACACACGTAATAGTTGTGTAACCCTGGGCAAATCACTTAAACTCCGCTTCAGTTTCCTCAAGTGCAAATTTGTGGCATTAATACCTGTACTACCTGCCTCACAGGTAGGTAAACAATAAACTTTTGCTCACAGGGTTGTTGTGTAATTAAAATATCACCTTTCTTCCTGGGTTGTCATGAGCATCAAATGCGAGAATAATTATGAAGCACTTAGCTCAGTGCCTGGTACTCGATTAACTGCTAATTAGTAATAGCAGTAGCAGTAATTGTCACTGTTGTCATTGTCATAGTGCTTGTCCAACTACTTAACTTTACATACAAATCAATAGAGTCATGGAGAGTTTATGATTTGTTCAAAGTCACATAAGTATAAGCTTAGGAGTCAAAGTAATTAGCCTGTTTCCAAAACAATGTTCTTTGTACTATATTTTCTCTTCCCACTCCCAACCTCTTAAAAAAAAAGACACTTGGAAACATACCTAGAAAAGACTACAGATGTATGTACAGAGAAGACAGAGGTACTCAGAAATACATAGGCAATTAACATAGCAAGAAAGATGCATGTAATAGTATAATATATAATAACATATAGGTAGGAAACATATAATAAATATATGTTACACACACACACACACACACACACACACATAGTTAGGGATAGGCAAGGATTCACCCTATTTCCAAATGTGTTCAGTGTGTGTGTGTGTGTGTGTGTGTGTGTGTGTGTGTGTGTGTGTGTGTATGTGTGTGTGTGTGTGACATATTTAAAAGCCATCAAAAAAAACCCCAATGAACATTAGACAAGCACTATGAAGAAAGTTTTCATTCCTTAGCTAAATATAGGCATTCTTGAAATCTTTTATTTAGGGAAAACCCCTACATTCCTGCTCTGTAAAATGTAGGGTACTGCAATGTTCTTCACAGGAAAATAAAAAAAGAAAGTTCCTTTAAAAAAATAAGTGCTCTTGTTTTGATAGCCTGTTTGACTATTGCTGTCAAAGATTTTCAGAACAAGTTAGCACTAATGTGCATGATCTTTTCATCTGGGGTTCAGGTTGGAGAGTCTATCCTGTTTAACAAAATCTATGCAAAATGGATAATTTGGGATTCTACCATTTTATTTTAATGGAAATAGACTCCGTAATCTCCCTTGGCACCCTCTCCCCTACTTTTAATGTCTATTGCAATCAAGAAATCAATGAAGCCTGACTGTAAACATAAAATCAATGTCAAAAGAGAATGTAGCAGTCTGCTCCTTTTGTTTGGGGAATCAGTCAATAATCAATCAGCAGACATTTATCAGTGCTTACTATATGCCAGATATTGGCTGAGGATGCAGAGAAAAAATGAGCACAGTTCCTGCTCACAGAGAGCTTACATTCTGCTGGAGAGTACAACAGGTACATAAATCGACACATACGAGATGAATACAAAGTAGATGGAATGTAAGAGAGGTTAGAAAGATTTAATAATTCGTCTGAGGTTACATATTGTTTTATCGAAATTGCTCTACAGATAAGCCATAAAACAGTTTTCCTCTCAGCTCTACATACCATTTCTTTAAATGATAGCTGCAACATACAATATGTTAACGGCATCTGTGTGGAGATGGTTGATGTACAAAGAATTCAGCTAAGACAGTTAATGTAGCTCCAGGAGCCTAGAGGATTCATCTGTTCAGTTTCTCCCCCATAGGTTGTAGATCATGGAATATCATTCATATCTTGGCCCCTTCATTCTGTTTTGTATGATCTGTACTCACAATTGAGTGTGCTTAATCTTATGACTCAGAAGCCTCATCAAATAATGATCAGATGACTTGGCAATCCCTAGACATCATAGTCAGCCATAACTATTTTAAAGCTTAATTTGTTCTACATTTTTAAAAATGTCAAGCCTCTACCTGTTGTAACTAAGTAAAGTGATGCAGAGTTCCCAAGTGTTTCCTTTTATTGTGCAAAACTAACTTGCGTGCATTTTAAGTATAGTTGCATGGCTAGATGTAGTAGATGTGGTGACATTAAATAAGATCTTGTAGATTCCTCTACAAGAAAACTAGGTAAATAAAATTAATTGCGCATGTTCTTCTGTCCTCTGTATCTACTTGAAATGTTGTGAAATGATGCCAAAATATGTAAAAGTAGCCAATCAGATGATTTTTAAAAATGCTTTTAAACAGCAAAGTGGAGCAAACTTGTGGGAATTCACTTTCTTTAATCTGAGGCTACTGGTGCCCTTCAGATCCTTTTGAAGATTTAATACTATATTAGTGCCTGATCAATAAATCAACATGTGACTTTTATTTATCTAGAATTCCTTTAGAAATTCCAGCATAGCTCATTATTTACCCAACTAGTTTTAGTTCAGTTCCTAATTATTTGAAGCAGCGGATCTTAACCTGGGACCTGTGAACTTTTTTTTTTTTAGTTTTAATTACTACATTTCAATATAATTAGTTTCCTTTGTAGTACCATGCATTTTATCTTTAAAACATTCTGATAAGGGATCCTTAGGCTTCACCCCACTTTCCCAGTGGGTTCCATGACAGACAGCACAAAAATGGTTAAGAACCCTTGATTTAGAGTGGCATTTGTATATAGAGAGGCTAAGGTTAAAAGGGTCAATCAGAATGAAAATTTTTAAATTCCTTTTGTCCTCAGATCACATAGCCAATCGTGAAATCTGTTTGTTTTTCCCTGCTTCTATCAATCAATAAACAATTTTAAATGCTTACTAGTCCTTCCTCTTTAATCTGACTTAATTATCTTACCACAGTTGTTTGATTTTTCCTGCCAAGAGCATTATAATATCCCTCTAATCAGGCTCCTAGCCTTCTGAGTAACAGAATCTTATTGAGATGGAGCTGGAGGTCCATTAAGTCACATATGTATCTTAATAAGAATTTCTTTTGTATTGACAAAAGAATTTTAAATGTGGTCCAGATTGGACTGGTCTCTAACTTGGGGGTGGCTGGAGCTGAACAAAGCAGGCCAGAGGTAGGTGAGATAGGAATCAAATAACACTTTAATTTCAGAGTGAAGAAAACAGACTCGCAAGGGAAATCCTCCTAAGGAGGAGGGTTTAAGGACTTATGGGAGGGGTAAGATTTTTAAGCATGAAAACACAGAAGTTAGGACTACAATACAATCATTATTGGGTCTTGAGTAAACAGTTTTAATGGTTGATTTTTTGGGGGGACAATACAGGCATTCTTGGGTCCTGTGGGAACACTCTCTAAGTTATCAGCATCATTGAGCCTTGGGATTGTCTCAAGTTGTTAGGGTTGTTGAGCCTTGTGATTGTTCGTTGAGGTACAGATCCAGACTTAGCCAGGTGGGAATAGGGGTGCAGCACCTAGTTCAGTTCACTGGCAGGAGAGTTGATTGAACACTTTCTGCTGCAGCATGTCAGCTGTGGCTCCAGCTCCCATGCCAGGATCTCCTGGGAAATAGAGACGCTCCAACAAATCTAAGTAGTATAATCATTACACATAATATGAAAATCATAAATTCCAATTCTGGTATTTTTCTGTCACTGAAATGATCCAGAGGGTGAGCACAAGGGATTGTTGTTAAGCCAAGCTCAGGGCACAGCTTGCTTGCTGGACCTTAGCTCTGGAAAACACGGTGTCTCCTAATATCTTGAGAGTATCATCCTTGGGAAGTGGCCATTAAGCCTCTACTTGAACTTTAGTCAGAGGGAGGAAGCCCATTCTACTTTTAGATAGCTCCAATTATTAGGAACAGGTTCTCCTCTCCACCCCATATTGAGCATAATGTTCTCTTCTTCCACTTTCACTCACAGTGACTAGCTCTGCCTGCTAGGGCAGAAGCAGAACATTTGACAAGCTATCAAATACTTGTGAATACTGATAACATATCACTAGCTTCCTTAACTCTAAATGAAACCTTCCTAGTTTCTCTATCACTAGTCTCTTATGGAATGGTTTCTGGTTTCTCATCTCTGGACATAATCTAATTTAGAAATAAAATGCGACTAGGATAGGTGAGGATGAGAGAGAAAAGAGTGGTTATCAGAGTAATCCAGAAATCCTAGGTATACAAAGATTCTGCATCATGGGATGAGGGGAAGATGAGTGTAAATGTGGTAGCCACCCCCGATTTTTGTTTTGATTTTATTACTTTAGAAGACACAATTTGTTGTCACCTAAAAAAACACTGGACTAAGAAATGGTATAATTCTGTTCATGATTCTTTCACTAGCTACCTGCCCTCTCACTTTGCTCACCTCTCTTGACTCTCATTGCTGTTTTCTAAAATAAAAAGATACATTTTACTTGTGAATATTGATAGCTTACCATTTATCTAGTTTTCTTATCTCTAAGCCAAACCTTCCCAGTTTCACTATCACCAGTCTCTTATGAATGGTCTCTGGTTGCTGAATTGTGGACATGATCTAATTTAGAAATATCTTTGGGGCTGCTAGGTGGTACAGTGGTTAGAGTACCAGCCCTGGACTCAGGAAGACCTGAGTTCAATTCTGGCCTCAGACACTTACTACTGGGCAACTGGACAAGTCACTCAACCCTGATTGCCTCAAAAAAGCAAACAGAAATATCTTTCCTAAAATGTGGAACCAAAAGACAGTTCTCCAGATGTGGATTAAGCAGAGCAAAATTTAGGAGGATTATCTTTCCCTCCAGCAGCTCAGATGGCAAGGCAGCCATACCTCCTTATGCTCAAACACTCTTGTTCATGTCCTTTCATGAATATTCCATAACTTGTAGGTCTCCCCAAGTTGTAAGACGTTTCCTTTCTATCTCTTGATACTGAGTGCATGCCCATGAAGGACATCGGTTCTCCATTAGTAATCTTTATTTCTGATTTTGTGACCTTCCCATCTCCTTTTTCTGATAATATATTTCTCTGAATTTTTTTACAGAGATTCTGTGTAGTTCTTGTTTAGTATTATGTCTTAGCCTACTGATGTGGGCTTTTTTGCTATGTTTTGGGTGACCTCCAACTTTGAATCTTCATATACTATGGTATTCCATGACCCAGTTATACGATATCCTATAAAGAATATTCATGTTGAAAAGCTTGGCCTTTGTTTCAAGGAGAAATTTGGAGCCATTGAGAGTAAGCAGTACAAATTTCTCAAAGACAACCCAGGCCATTCTTCTTATAATAAATTCCAGGTCCAATTTATTTTCCTCCTGCAGGATCTGCCCAAGATATCCATATTGACGGATAAATGAGCTCTTTGTGGTGTGCCTCAAACTGAATGCCATTGCCAGGTCAACAAACCTTTTAATTCATTTATTTTTTCTATGTGGATAGTTAGGTAGAACTACTTTAAAAATATCTTGAGTTGTTATGGCTCTTATAGGGAGACTCTGTAATGTTTTAAGGCTTGATGCAATGAACACAATGGTGCCAT
The DNA here is from genome assembly GCF_003287225.1 of Phascolarctos cinereus. Taxonomy (NCBI): domain Eukaryota; kingdom Metazoa; phylum Chordata; class Mammalia; order Diprotodontia; family Phascolarctidae; genus Phascolarctos; species Phascolarctos cinereus. The sequence goes on from NW_027556180.1 coordinate 154,353,746, forward strand.
AAACAAAAGTATCTGAAAGACCTCACCATCTATAGGTAACCTGTCTTCCACTTCAGTCTCCATGCTGGAGTTTGGTAAGAACACTTTACTTCATTTGCTATTAACAATCACAGTCATCAAATGAGGCTATTTCTGTTTTATCTTTCAAGAGATCTTGAATAGTTTTGCTTAAATATGGGAGGCATTTTGCCGGGAGAGAGATTTTAAGGCCACAGGGATTTTTTCCCCTACTGAATAAAAGGTGGTTGTTGTTGTTTTTAAAATAGTCAATAATTAACACCACATATTTTTGTATTTCATTCAATTGAGTAACTGTAAAGATCTAGCCTGCTATAGCATAGTTTGTGAAAGCCTGCTAATTCCCTTTCCAAATCTTCATCAAGGATGCCCTTGATTTTTGAACTTGTCCTTGCCCCCATACCATTTCATTGCAAGTTCTTTTAGAGATGAATTTGTCCCATAATTTAAAATTCAGCACTAGTGCAGTATCACCTAAATAGTTTAATTCTTAATAAATATCTGTGGAATTGAATTATAGTTTTATATCAATACGCAATCTGTACTTATCCTAATATTTTCATTTCAAAGACATTACAGAAAGCCTGTGGTTTGTTCTTTGGATGTCATAGAGAAGACCCACTGTGGATTAATTGCCATACAGAATTTGAACAGATGGCTGAGTCAGAGCCCACAAAAAAATGAAAGGGCAACTTGGATAAGGAATCAGGAGACTGGATTGATCTTACACAATGGAGTTGCCAATCACTCATTCAACAAGTATTTATTTAACAACTGCAATTTATTTAACAACTGAAATTAACAACTGCAATTGTGTTAGATGCTAGAGGGGTACAAAGCAGTAAAAAAAAACACTCAACACTTAATATAAGACTTCTTGACTGGAAATACTTTTGGTTTATTTGTTTTCCAGGTAATTTTATATACTTCCACCCAAGTAAACTTTTATAAATAATGCACTTTTGAAAGACAAACTTAAAAAATTGCTCTATCTTATTTCTTTGAAAAGAAATAAATAACATCGAGACTTAGAGCTAGAAATGCAGCATTTTTATTTTAGAAGTGAGGAACAAGATTCCAAAGAGTTGAACAATGAGAGAGGGTAGGTAGTTGGTGAGAGGATCAGGACTAAAATGTACCATTTCTTAGTCTAGTGCTTCTTATATGATAACGAATTGCTCTTAATATTAAAAAAAAATCATGTGTGGCTGGCAAATTCCCATTTCATCTTCCTAATTCCGTGATGCAGAATCCCTGGATAGTTAAGATTATTGGATTCCCTTGGTACCACTCTCTTCTCTCTCACTCCTCCCAGCTACATTCTTCCCAAGTACTTAGTCATATTCTTCCATTTTATCAGGAACTCAGTATTTTCATTTATCAACTTTCCATCTTAAATCTTTTTACCCCTCTAGCTTCTCTTATCTTCTTGCACTGATGGAAATCTTTGTGCTCCTCCTTCTCTTTTCAACCAGAAGATACTACATCCCTGGCTATGCTTTCTAGTACTAGATGTACCATCTATCACTCCTCCATTTGATTCCTAACATGGATTGGAACAGTAGTCAGTCAATCAAACAACAGTTTATTAGACGTTTACTTGCTATTTGCCAGCCACTGTATTTAGTTTTGGTGATACAAAGAAAAAGCAAAAACAGTTTTTGAAATTAACATATTCAAATTCTAGTGGGAATGACAACACATACATGTACATATATGTGTGTGTATAAATATAAATAAACATATAAATGTGTATATATGTCTATACACACTGATTTGCTTATATAAAAAAGACACACTGATTTTATATAAACATCTATATATATTTTCTACTTAATGTATGCATATGTGTACCTCTCTCTATATGTGTGTGTGTATATATATATATGTATATGTATATATATATATGTATATGTATATATATGTATATATATATATATATATATATATATATATATGTGTGTGTGTGTGTGTGTGTGTGTGTGTGTGTGTGTGTGTGTGTGTGTACATAAATGAAAGGTAACTTTAGAGCAAATGACACCAGCAGATTGGGTAGGGTCACTGTTCTATGGAAGAATGACCTTTCCTTAGGAAACCTTTTGGAACAATTTATCTCACAACTCCAGAAGAAGGGATACCTTGGGAGGCACTATAGAAGCACGTACCCTGGGGGAGAAGATCACCTACCCTCCTTCCTCAAGGAGGCACTTAAGGCAAAGTAGCCTTAGGAATATGCTGAATGAAGTCCCAATTGAGATTACCTAGAAAGAGTTTTAAGAGACCAGGCAATAGGGCTCTGTGACCTTCAAGTCATCTAGGAACTCAGAGCAGGAGTAGATGTTTTCTTTCCCTCATTTTCCACAGCAAATCTGTTACTAACATGTTGATTCTAGTTCACATGTATTACCTTCTTTCCACTCCCACTGAAACTACCCACGTTCAGACCTCATTACCTTTGCCTGAACTACTGAAACAGCCTTCTAAATGGTATCCTTCACTAGAATCTCTCCCTGCTTCACCCAGTACTTCTCTGCTTGTGGAAGTCTTTCTAATGCATGGACCAAATTTTGTCAATCCTCTATTTAAAAACATTTTGTGATTACCTTCAGCTGAAAGCGAGTGCTCCCTTCTCCTCATATTTTTCAGGACAGTTCTGAATTTTTCTTAGGTAAACTTGAGCCACCCCAGTTTCACTAACATGTAGACGCACAACAAATGGAGAAGTCTAAAGTGTATCTATCCTATAGATGCTTCATGCAGATTAGAAAGTAGTAGATAGAGGGCATGGGAATTGAGAAAGAACTTTCCAGTGTTAAAAATATTACAAAGAACAGAGACAGCCCAATCTCATAAGTAACAGAAAACCATCCTCTCTAGGTTAACCTTCTATCTACTATATATGTATCTTTGATGCACCTATTTATTTGTATGTTTTCCTTATTAGAATACAAGCTCCTTGAGGTCAGGGACAGTTTTTGTCTTTATATCCTCAATGCTTAGCACTGTGTTTGGACGTTGTAAACTCTAAATAAGTGCATATTGTCTTACTGAATGACTGAGTGGCTATCTATATAGTATGATTTAAGAGTACAATCCCAGTTCCAAATGTATTTATCCTATTATAGAATCCTACCATTAGCGATCAATTTACTTCAGTGTATTCATCACGAATATATTTAATCAGTAAATATTTATTGTGCATCTACTGTGGAAAGGGCTCTGTTCTAAGTGTTTTACAGAATAAAAAGAACAATAGAAAAAGAATCATAGAACTGGGGGGGCAGTAACATTCTTTTCTGAGTGCCTTATTTTAGGGAGGCCATTTTGTTATTTGTAGTGAGTATAGAGAAGAGCAACCAAGATAGACAAAGACCTTGAAACACTGAGATTCATTTAAAGGAAATGAGGGTGTTTAGAGTTGGGAAGAGAATACATAGTAGAGATAAGGTAACTATCTTCAAATATTTAAAAGATTAATAGGCTTTGGGCTTAATTCTGTTTTGGTTCTGGGGGGAATTGAGCAGGGAGGTAGAAACAGGAACAAAGTTTGGAAGATAGAAATAGGAGCAGAGAAGGAGAAGGAGAGAGACAGACAGAGAGAGACAGAGAGACAGAGGCACACACACAGATAGAGAGACAGAGAGTGAATGTTAGGTGTGATGAAAAAAAAAAGAATACATTAATGCTTAGAGCCATAAAGAGGTAGTAGGTTGTCACTAGACCTTTTTCCTGATTTTTTCTTCTCACCCCCTATCCAGCTGTTAGTGTTCTCTATCTCTTCAAATTGTTTAACATTTGCTTATTTATATATTATAACCACAGTTGAATGCAAGTTCTTTAAGAATGGGCTCTTAAAATTTTATTCATTTAACTTAGCATAGTACCATGAACATAGCAGCTATTTAGCAAATGCTTGATGAATTTGATTCAGAAAAAGTCTGCTTGACTACTTCTTGGGAATATTTTAGTTTGGCTTCTTGTTCATGTGCAGGTTAGACTAGAATCAGGGGTCGGGAACCTGCAGCCTCAATGCCATATGAGGCCCTCTAGGTCTGAAAGTGCCCCCCCTTTCACTGAATCCAAACTTCACAGAACAAATCCCCTTCACAAAAAAATTTGTTCTGTAAAACTTGGACTCAGGTCAAAAGGCCACACCCAAGGACCTAGAAGGCCACAAGTGGCCTTGAGGCCACAGGTTCCCCACCATTGGAAATGGTTTCCAAAATTACCTTTCAGCTTTGAGCTCTCAAGATTCTGTTAAAGATGAAGCTTACTTATAGGAAGCTTTTTTGCCTATTTCATGAAATTTTGCAGTCTTCAAGTTGCCTCTTCTAAAACATGAATATACTTAGGAGAATAGTCACAACTCAAAGGTTATGAGTTAGCTTGCCTTCTTAGGAAAAAGCTTAAGAGTCCCACAGGATTTGAGGCCTGACTCTGGAGAGTCACTCTGTGCATAGACTGGAGGTACCTTAGTATAGGAATTGGAGTTGGTGTTCAAGCTTGTCCTCACGTTTTGAGACTGGCAAGGATGCTTGTGAAATCAGTCATTTGGATTCCTTAAGTGAATGCCTTAAGAGAACCAAGGTCTTCTCTAAGCCTCAGCCATATTACCCTACCTATCTGAATACCTCTCCAGTTGAGCTAAGCCTCAACAAAGACTTGTAAGGCAATTTCATAAAGAAGAAGAATGCTTTTACTTCAAATCGTTTATGCTATTTTCAGCTTAAGCTGAAAAGTAACTGCTGATGAAGTGACAAACTGCACTATAAGCCCCTTAGTATAAGTAACTGTATTTTATACATTTTTATATCCCTTACATCACCTAACTCATACTCAGAGGATGCTTATATTTATTGTAGTTGAGAAAAGAGAGAGAGTAAAAATGTCTGAGGTTTAAAATATTGAGTTGTTGGCAAAGAACAAGCTAAGAGGAGGAGACTGGTTCTGCTTATTTTCTCTTTATTCTACAGATGGAGGTTTTTGTTTTCACAACAAAGTAAGTTTCAGGCCTGCTGTCTTAATTATTGTGCAGACAGCCAGACTGTAGCTACAGCAAAAACAGAACTGTTCACCATTTCCATCATCTGAGCAGGGTATTCCTTTCAAGACCAATCAGGATTCTTTTTAAACAATTGCAGTTCCAAAGTCTGACTTCTTGCTAAATAACAAACATATCTGTATTCAGGTAAATTGCTCTTCTTACTCAGTCAGTGATTCTCTCAAGAGCTCTTGGAAGAACTAGAATCAGCTATCTGCTAATGAAGGGCATTTCTGTCACCTAGCTCCTCTCCTAGATGTTTTGGAGTAGTTTGTTTTCTATCTCACCAAAATCTGAGACCATTTATGTAATACCATGAGGAGAGGAAATAGGTTACCTCTGGGAACTTGGAACTCCTTGAGGTATATACTGTGTCTTGGAGGACAACCAATCAGTTGCCTCAAAGTGGTAATTAATCTTCAGTGGGCAAGTGCTTTAATGAATATAAATTACCACTTCTGGAGAGGCACAGGGCCCATCTTGGCAAAGTTCATTTATACATTGATTTAATGTAAATTTATTGCTGCATAAATAGGACGCAGAAAGCTCTATGTGCAAGATCTTACAACCCAATACAGGGACCAGAAATCTTGTAAAGATGAGGTACTAAGTTTCTGACCTTTATTGTTCTGTATGTATGTGTGAAAGAGATTCTCTAACCAAGACCATTCTGCTACAAATTATTCTTCCATGAATTCTACCAATTAGAGATTCACTGGGGTTAAGGAGACTAAGTCATTCATACTTGGTGTCTCTTCCTTAGATGTCATAGCTTTTCTTTTCTCCTAAAACTCTGGGACACAAATTGTGATTGATAAAAGGGTTAGAGGAAGAAGAATGATGGGTATCTTTACAGTTTACAGCCAAATCCAATAACCTTTCCTCAGTTCTCTTCCTTGACCACTTTTCCTGCTTTCCCCTTCTGAATACCCACCCTTTCCTTGTCTTTTGTTTCATTCCCCTCTTCTCCTACTTATCTAACCATTCCCTTTTAGCCTCCTTCACTGAATCATCATCATCCTTCTATCCCTTAAGTATGGCCATCCCTTACAGCTCTGTCCTTGGCTCCCCTGTTTTTTCTTTCTAAATTATGTCTCTTGTTGATCTTATAAACTTCCATAAGTTCAACTACCATCCTTATGCAGATGAATACCAGATTTCTATATCTAGACCAATCTTTCCCCCAAACTCTAGTCTTATGTTGTCAGATACCTGCTGAACAGATCTCCCTAGACATCTTATGGGAATTTGAAACTCAAAATGTGCAAGATAGAATTCATGGCCTTTCTTTCTATCCTAAATCTTCCTAACTACCCTATTCCTATCTAAGCACCTACTATTTATTAAGTACTGTCCCAAGTTCTGGGAATAGTAAAACAAAAGCAAAGTAGTCTCTGCCCTCAAAGAGCTTATATTCTATTGGGGATACAAGATGTGTATGCATACACACACACACAGACACACACACACACACACACATATACATACATACACATATGTGTATATATATATACATATACATCTATATATATATATACATATACATATGCATATTTATGTATTCAAAACAGACACAAAGGGGCAGCTAGGATAGAGTACCTGCCCTCAGGAGGACCTGAGTTCAAATCTGGCCTCAGACACATAACACTCACTAGCTGTGTGACCCTGGGCAAGTCACTTAACCCCATTGCCTAGCCAAAAAAACCCCAAACAAACCATACACAAGTCATTGAGGGTGGGTGGTATTGTTAGTAGCTGAAGGGAGTCAGGAAATGATTCCTGTGGAATTTAGCATTTGAATTGAATCTTGAAGGAGGGATTTTAAGAGGCATTGTTCTATTGTCCTGATAGTCCGATAAAATAATAACATCAAATGGAATAATGTAAAGGGGAAAAAATCACTCTAAGGCAGTCACATACTTGGTAAATGAAAAACCAAAGAAATTCCCTCTCCTTACAGCAGAGAAAACAGAGAAACTGCAAGAGCAAATGCCATGAATGCTGTCAGACATAATCATTATAGAGGATATTTTAGCTCAATACTTTTGCTTTGTCAAAATGAATGGTTCAATCTTGATGAGGATCTGGGGTTTCTAGAAATGGGTATAATGTAAAGGCACAAAGACAAGTCAATAAGGATTTATTAAGCACCTACTATGTGCCAGGCACTAGGTTAAGCATCAAGAATACAAAAAAAGAAAGGGAAAACCAATTTAAAAAACAATCAATAAAACAGTAAAAAGAAAAAAAATTGAAGGTAATGCAGTGGCAGGAGAAAGTACTTTCTTTTTAAAAAATATTCATTTTAAATTTAAATACAAAATAAAAAAAGGAACATTTCCATGTACACAGCAGAATATAGAGGAGTCAATATAAAATCATTTTTTTCCATTTCAGACTGTTTATGTTTAGAAAAGCTATGTAATAAATACTACACATTGTTTTCAAAGCTTCCTAATGTTTCTGTGCTCCCTTCTAAGTTTTCTTTTGTTCTCTGCTGTGTCCTTTCTTTCTGCCTCTCTTCTCACCCCGCCTTAGAGAAGGCTACAGTTAAATGCAAATATATGTGTGTATACGTATGTACATATATATGTATATGTATATGTATATATATATATATCCATGTACATGCATATGTTTACATACATACATATTTAAGACCCTATTAACATATTTCTATTTCTCATTTCATTCTCTGGAGATAGATAGCATCTTCCTTCATAAGTCCAAGTCTTTCCATGTTTTTCTAAAATCTGCCAGCTCATCATTTCTTATATTACAGTTGACTTCCATCACAATTATGTATCATAATTTGTTTAGCCATTCCCCAATTGAAGGGCATCTATTATTTTAGCCAATCTACTAAGAGTAAGATGATATCTCAAAGTTATTTGAAAGATCAGAAGGTCAATAATTTCAAAGAAACTAATGAAAAAATGTAAAGGAATGAGTTTCAGCAGTATCAGACCTCAAACTATATTATAAGGTAGGAAATATCAAGACTATCTGGACTGGGTAAGAAATAGATCAGTGGAAAAGAGTAGCTATACAATGCATAGTAGCAAAGGTTTATAGAAATCTTGTGTTTGACATATATAAAGATTTAAGTTTCGGGGATTAGAATTCAGTATTTGGCAAAAATTGTTGGAAAAGCTGGAAAGTGGTCTGGCAGAAATTGGGCATTGACCAATATCTTAAACCATGTACTGAGATTAAGTCAAAATGGATACATGAACTAGATATAAAGGGAGATATCACAAGAAAATTAGAACATCTCTTGTTTCCTAATACATTTTTTCCCCTATCCATGAGTCTGATAGGTAATATGTTCCATGTTCTTCTCATTTCACTTTGCTTCATTTCATATAGGTCTTGCCATTTCTCCCCCCACCCCGAAATTACCCGCTTCATCATTTCTTATAAATCATATAACACAGATTATTCAAGCATTCCCCAATTGATGGCCATCTCCTCGATTTCTTATTCTTTATCACCACAAAAAAAGAACTGCTATAAATATTTTATACTTATACATCCTTTTCCTCTTTCTTCCATCTCTTTGGGGTACAGACCTAGTAGTGGATTTTCTGTGTCAAAGGGTATACACAGTTTTATAGCCCTTTGGGCATAGTTCCAAATTGTTTTGCAGAATGGTTGGACCACTTCACAATTCCACCAACAGTTTATTAGTGTCCCTATTTTCCCTCATCCCCTTCCGCATTTATCATTTCTTATAGGTGTGAGGTGGTACTGCAGAATTGTTTTAATTTCCATTTCTTTGATTAATAGTGATTTAGAGTATTTTTTTCCAGTGGCTATAGATCCTTTATTTCTTTTTTTGAAAAATACCTGTTCATACCTTTTAACTATTTATCAATTGAAAAATGGCTCTTATTTTTATGAATTGATTTGGTTCTCTATATATTTGACAAAAAAGGCTTTTATCAGAGAAACTAGCAGTAAAATGTTTTTATATTACTTCATTGTCTATGGTACCTTTTAGTGAAATAAAGTTTCCCCAATTATCCCTTTTACTTAAGTCTATTTTTACTTTTGCTGTGTCTGAAATCATGATTGCTACCACTGCCTTTTTAACTTCAGCTAAAGCATAAAAGATTCTGCTCCACCATTTTATTTTAACTCTGTGTGCATCTTTCTGTTTCAAGTGTATCATTTGTAAACAACATATTGTTGAATTTCTAGTCCATTCTGGTATCTACTTCTGTTGTTATGCAGACTCCTTCTAATTGCCCTAATAATAATAGGGTAATTGTGAATAACATGTTATCATTTTCCCATAAAGAAATGTAAACAGTTTAACATTATTGCATCCCTTATGATGATAGGATCCCTTATGATTTCACATTTTCTTCTATTTTTTCCATTCTTTTGATTTTGTTTGATTGTTTCTTGATGTATCATGAAATCATTAATTTCCACTTGCCCAATTCTAATTTGTAAGGATTTTTTTTTCCAGTGAGCTTTTGTACCTCTTTTTCCACTTGGCCCATTCTGCCTTTTTTTTTTTTTTTTTTGGCTAGGCAATGGGGTTAAGTGATTTGCCCAGGGTCACACAGCTAGTAAGTGTCAAGTGTCTTAGGCTGGATTTGAACTTAGGTCATCCTGACTCCAGGACCAGTACTCTATCCATTGAGCCACCTAGCTGCCCCCTTATTCTGTTTTTTAAAGTACCTTTTCTCTTCAGTAAATGTTTGTTCCTCCTTTTTCATTTAGTCTCTTCTGCTTTTTAAGGAGTTCTTTTCTTTAGTAAATTTTTGTGCCCCTTTTACCATTAGGGCAATTCAGTTTTTTATGTTGTTATTTTCTTCACTAATTTTTTTGCCTCTTTTACCAAGCTGTTAATTCTCTTTTCATAATTTTTGTGCATCATTCTCATTTCTTTTCCTCAATTTTTCTCTACTACTCTTATCTCTTTCTTTAATGCTTCCAAGAATTATTATTGGTCTTGGGTCCCATTAGAATTTTTCTTCGAGGGTTTGCTTATAGCTGTTTTCATATAATTGTCTTCTGAGTTTATGTCTTGGTGTTCCCTGCCACTGTAGCAGCTTTTTGTGGTCAAGTGATTTTGTTGTTGTTATTGTTTGCTCATTTCCCCAAGCTTTTTTTTTATTTGAACTTTATGTTAAAATTGGGCTGTGCTCATCTGGGAATAGGGGATGGAGAGGCACTGTCCTAAGCTTTAGACTTTTTTATACTGCTGTTTTCCCAGCTAGTTTTGGGGATCTGCAAGTTTTTTTTTTTCATTCTTTGAAGGTGATGTGATCTGGGAATTGGTGCGGTCATTGCTTTTTTGGTGAGTCAAGTCTCTAGTCTTTACCCAGGAAGGGACTCCATCACCCTGTAGCCACAAAGTACTAGCACTCCTCTTGTCACTGGAACTATAACCAGGGCCCCTTTCCCTTGTCAGCAACCGCAAGAACTCTTTTCTGCCTGGAATTTTGACCGGGGCCCCTGCTTCCCTGCAGCCCAGAGTGTTAGTTTTCCTCTTGGCCTTGGAACTGTGACCAGGGTCCCTGCTCCCTTGTTATTGATCACAAGTGTTCCTCTCTGTCCTGGAACTGTGAATCAGAACTGTAAATAGGCAGTAGAGTTGCCAATTAGTGCCAGCAAAGAGTCTCTTGTAATCTCTTTCTGATCAGTGGTCTGACCCCCTTACCATATCTGGGCTGAGAACTGCTGAAGCTGCTGCCAGTGTCACAGCTGCTTCCAAGGCCCACTGCTAGTGCTACTACTTAGCTCTAGAATGCCTCCCAGCCCTGGGTTACAGACCTCTCCTGCTGACTTCTTAAATTGTTTTAGGCTAGAAAGATGTCTCACTTTTTGTTTGCTCTGCTGCTCAATTTTTTTTTTTTATTATTATTTGAGGACTTAACTTAAAGTTGTTTGTAGAGGAAATGTTGGGAGAGTTCAACTGGATTGCTTCCTATTCTCTACCATCTTGTTTCCACTTCCCATAGGTAACTCTTAATAGTATATGCATGAAGATAGACATCAAGACTTAGTAGACCTATAGCATTGGCCTCAAAAGATGTCTGTTCTCAGCAAGAACCAAAGAGTGTAGACTCCTCAGCAGGTCATACTATGTAATGGTCTAGTGCTTCACACCTACTAACTTAATGTACCACAACTACCTCTGGTTACAGTATAGCCACACTTCAAGGAACCAAGAGAAATATAATTTTTACTCATTAGTAAACATAGCTATGTGTTTCAGGCTTTTTTCTTGTCACAGTTTACATTTTGAAGAATCCCTATTAAAATGTAAGAAAGTGGAAACTATGAAAATTAGAACATGTAAAAAATTGTACCATTTTCTGTCTTTTCATTTGGGAAAGAAACCTACACTTTCTTCTATTTAAAAGCAAGGCTTATATTCTTTCACAAAGGATTCCTCTTTTCGATCCATTACATTAGCCAGCCAGGATTCCTACTAGCAGTTAAAAAGGACATCAGTATTGAAAACTAGAAATTTCTCTTGTGGTATCAACAACTTTTGTTGTTTAGTGGCAATGCTGGAGTAGGGATGAGGCTGGGAGGAAACTCAGTACTTAATTTGCCTAAGAGACTGGTAATATGTTATTTTTCCAAGCCAAATCTATGCTTTGATCTATGGTTTCTTTTTAATTTTTTTTGGGGGGGATTGAGAAATCATTCTTATTTGTTACCATTTTTGCCTTGAAATTCATTGTCAAACTGAATGGATCAGATGAAAATTTGACATTTCATTTTAAGGAAATTAATGTATTAGATTAGAGAATTAATCACTATGTAATTTTCCATGCATCCAAGTAATACATCCACTTTTTTTTTCTCTTTAGATTATTAAAAAAGGAGAATGTTTTCCAAAATTAATTGGACTTTCCTTAGTGACTTTCTTCAAAAACACTGAATCCTAAGATAACTGAAAATTATGTGAAGTCTGGTGCAAAATTTAAAAATATCCTCAGCTTATAATTTTCTGAGACAGGGCAGGAGATTAGTGGATAATTATTCTTTAATGCATAAAAAAGGGGAAGATGATGATGATTTTTATTAGCAGTTCTCACTGTCATCATATTTGTACATCTTGTTAGTGCTATTCCTTGAAGTAAAAATATCACAAATGAGTATATTCTGATACTTTTAATGGATGTGTGATCATGTCAATTACACTTAATCCTTCCATATGTGCAGAGCCCAACTTCTCATTGTATACTTGTCTTACTCATACCTTTTCGTTAAATCTTCCACGAATGATCCACCCACAATGCTGAAGGCCTTCCTCTGCTCTATATTTTTAAATGTATTCTATCAGTATCACTACAATATCAGGCCTTTCCATCTATAATCACTCATTCCTTGTTTTATAAGAAGTCCCACTCCTGTTTTGGTCATGCATATTCTTTATGATACAATTTATGCCTATTTTTATGTGTAAGTCATTGGTAATATATGGTGGCCTACTTGTACTCATCAATTTTTCCTCCACTGCTATATGAGGCAGATGCAGTTTTGATTCCTCAGGATATCATGGTGCTCCATGATTTATAGCTACATAGCACCACTAGGATTATATTGGTTTTAGAAAGACATATTCTCAAAAGCCCATTTGTAAACACACACACACACACACACACACACACACACACACACACACACACACAGTGGTCAAAATGAGAAATTGTTTTGGTTGGCTAGGCATATTAGCTCTAGCAGTTGTAATTTTTTTTTCTTCTTTATTTCTTATTTTTTCCAGTGGGGAGGTAAGGTAGGAGGGAGAAAAAAAAATGCTTCTGAAATGAAGAAGTGAAATTAATTAAAATTATATACAACCCCTTCCCTCAAAAAATAAAACCCACTATAGTCATAGTCAATTGAGAAAAATAAGCCTAAACATACTTATTAGAAAAAATAGAATAAGAAAACATGTATTGTTAAGCCTATGAAACAATTAAATGAGTAGCTATAATTAAACCAGCTAGAAAGGAGAGATACTTAGGGGCAGGTACTTCTTGGCTCCTCTTTCACTTTTATCAAGTCTGCTTATACCCTCAATATTTGGAAGCCAATTCTTCAAACTTCTTCTAGGCAATGGATGTTAATTAGAATGTCTGAAAACTGAATCCCACAAAAATGTTAAAATTTTGCTCGAGGGTAAGAGATATTTAATAGCCAGCATTTAGAACATGGAAATGGTGGAAATTATTACTTTCTCAGGAATTGTAACTCTTAGCATGATCCATTTCGACTCCTGAAAAGCTAGTTATTTATTGTTATATTTATTATAATAATCCTTGAGTATCAGGTACAACTCTTAGCTCAGGATAAATATAAAAATCTACCAAATGTAACCCCTTATGTTGAAAACAGAATTCTTAGCAAGGATTCTAAAACTATAAGATACACAATTATATTGGAAAAGAGAATGGCAATGAATTTTAAAAATTGACAATTGTCCCAGGCCAAGAGACCGCGTCTGAACTTGAATTCATGAATTACCTCTAAATTTCAAGTACAAAAAGAGAGTGAATGAGAGAAAAAGAAATAAAAAGATTTCTGGTCACTAGAGGAGAAAAAGAGAAAGAAGGAGAGAGAGAGAGAGAGAGAGAGAGAGAGAGAGAGAGAGAGAGAGAGAGAGAGAGAGAGAGAGAGAGAAAATATGAGTCTCTTTTTCTCCAGTTTATGGCACCCTGGGAAGTACTCCCAACACATGAATCAATAAACATATGTGGATAAAAGCCATGTGTTGTTTCAGGTACTTCCAAGGATGGCCGAGCTAAGAAGTTCTTCAAACATAACTTAATGTACATCTTGGACAGTTGCTGCAGGTGGCCAGTGAGATGGTCCCAGTGCTGAACAGTATCTTGGTCAGAGTAGAGAAAAATTAGAAAATTATGTAGTGCTTTCAATGGTCACAAATTCATAGTAATGTGGTATTAATTGAGACATAATTATGGAAACTAGTGGCTTTTATTAATTATCCCCTGTGGCATGAAATATATTTTGACATTTTTTGAGAATATGTATTGAAAAATGTTACCTGATTTCCACAATAGCAACTAGTTAATGAAAAATAATGATAATTTCATAAATATAATGGTCTCTTTCATATTTAATTTTCTTTCAGCTTTCACTGCCACCATGTTATTACTGGACTTCACTAGACAATTGTAATGGTCTCCCGATAGACTTTCTTACTCTCAATTGCTTCCCCTTACCAATCCATCTTACATATGGTTGATTGGAAAAGTCTATTGCGCTAGGCTGGGAGAGGAACTCAGTTTAGTGTGGGTGCGCAGGCAAAAACCAGGCCTCAGCAAACCTGGAGCAGGCCTCAGAGGACTGAATCATGGGCAACTGTAGTGGTTTCCAGACTTCTCAACCCACAAATGCCAAAGACAACTTAGAAGGTCAGTAGGAAAAAATCTGTTGGACCTGGATGAGAGAGAAGTTTGGTTCTGGCCTCAGTCCCAGCACAGCCCCAGGGTGGCAGCTGCTTCTGGAGCTCTCAGCTCACAGATGGAGGGGAAATCGAGTGGCTGATCAGAGGGGGATTGCAGGGATGTCTTTGCTGGTGCTAAGGCAGGATTCTCTTGCTTTGCCTGTGCTTGGATCTGGATCACAGTTCTGGGTGGCCATCCTGGAGTGAGGAGAAGCACTGGAGTGGTGGAGCTTGTAGTGGAGATGAAAAAGGAATCCTCCTCACAGTTCCAAGGCAGAAAAGAGTGCTTGTGGTCACTCATAGACCACAGTCCAGGCCAGGAAAGGAGTAAACACCACGCCCTTGATCATACCACCTTGGAAGAACTGAAAATTTACAGGTCCCTAGAAGTATCTCCGAAAACAGTTGCACAAAACCCCTGAAACTTGTGACAGTATATTCTCTGCACTGGAAGCAGATCTCTACCTTAACAAAGAGTTTAAAACTGAAGTAATTAGCTGAGAACATGAGCAAACTGATCAAAAAAAGTCAGACCATAGAATCTTTCTTTGGTAACAAAGAAGATCAAAACATACAACCAGAAAAAGACAATAAAGTCGAAACTCCTACATCCAAAGCCTCCAAGAAAAATATGAATCAGTCCCAGGCTATGGAAGAGCTCAAAAAGGAGTTTGAGAAGCAAGTAAGAGAAGTAGAGGAAAAACTGGGAAGAGAAATGAGAGTGATGCAAGAAAATCATGAAAAACAAGAACGAAGGATGGACAGCCTTAGATCTCTGAGATAATATATTGCAGAGCAGTTGCCAACCTGCTTTTATAGAGTAAGTTCCCTTTCTTGTGTTGAGTTCCCAATACCAATATAATCACAGATCTAACTAAAGATAGTATTATTAATGTAATGTGTGGAGATTTGGGGTGGGGGGGATGAGAACACAAAGTTTCTGAAAAGATAAGTGTCTTTACTTATTCTTTTTCCAACAATTAATGAAGATAGATATTTTATCTTTATAATTGTTACAAGATAAAAAAAACATTTCCTACAAATAAGGTGTTTTGCATGGCGGCAAAATGCACAATTCTTTCTTTGATAAAGAAGAAAGCCCTTAATTTTTACGTAGTCAGACAAAAGTATTTTTGTGTTCAAACTTTTGTTTCAGTATGCTATCACAGATCTGTCAACTATTCTTACTCAGCTGAAGTAAAACTAAGTATACATTTTTATCCCAAATTTTTCTAATTAAATCTCTTGTACTCACTTATATGTGTATCTTTCTATGTGTGTGTATTGTAGACACCGAGCAGCTAAATGGCTCAGTAGATAGAGTGGTGGGCTTGGAGTCAGGAAGACACTGAGTTAAAATCTGGCCTCAGCCACTTCCTAGCTGCATGACCCTGGGAAAGTCACTTAACCCTATTTACCTCAGTTTCCTTTTCTGTAAAATGAGCTGGAAAAGGAAATGGCAAACCACTCTAGGATCTTTGCCCAGAAAACCCAAATGGGGTCATGAAGCATCAGACCTAATTGAAAAACAACTAAACAACAAAAATGTGTATCTGTATCATATACACCCAAATATACATTCATATATTCATGAAAGTATATATATAATATATATGTATGTATGTATGTATATTTAAATCCACTACAACCATGTTATTTCCTATTACCACATTTAATGATTTACCAAAAGTAAAGGTAGGGTTAAACTTTTTATTTAAATAAGGCTTCTTAAGCATGGATAACTTCTTGAAGAAAAACATCCCAGTATTTCACAAGATAATTAATAAGGTCTTAACATAAGTAAAATTAAGAATGTAAGAGAATTAGGTGAAAAATATGTTAAGCAAACTTTTTCTAGTCATATAAAAATTCAAGGTGTTATAAGAGATCTTGACTGCTGCATTGGCATGTTAATCATTTCCTCATCGCACCTCCTCATAGAAGCATCTACATATAAGACAGTAAAATAGTCTTTGAATAAAGAGGAAAGGGTGGGGATTGTATCATGGGTGCCTGTGCCTATGAAGTTATGGATCCTCGGAATATTTAAATATAGTATAAATAAGCTAGTTTTTCAAAGTTACAACTGAATTATTGTCCATAGCATTTTTAAAGGGGGGAATGACATTATTTTTATCAGTCATCAAGCATTGATTAAAAACTTACCAGGGAGTATACTAAATTTTGGGAATACAAAGAAAGGAAAAACCACAGTACTTGAATTCAAGGAGCTCACATTCCAAAGGCAGACAATATGCAACTAGCTTTGAACATGTAAGATATGTACAGTGCAAATGGGAGGTTATCTCAAAAGAAAGCAGTAGTAGAGGGGGAATGCTGGGAAAGGCTTCTTGCAGAAAGTGGGCTTTTAGCTGAATATTGAAGCTAGAGCAGCCAGAAGGAGGGGGAAGAGAACATTCAAGGCATGGAGCCAGTGAAAATAGCTAGAGTTTTTTTTAATATTTTAAATATAATATTTTATTTTTCCCAGTTATATGATAAAATTATTTTTAACATTTTTTTCAGGTTTTGAGTTCCAAATTCTATCTTTCCTTCCCTTCTTCCTTTCTCTCCCCCCTCTACCAAAAGCAATCTGATATAGATTATACATGTGCAATCACGTAAAACATTTCCATATTAGTCAATTTGTACAAGAAGAATTGAATAAAAAAAAAGAATGAAAGAAAGTGGAAAAATAGCATTCTTCAGTCTATATTCAGACAGTATCAGTTCTTTCTCTGAAGGAGAACTGTGTGTTTCATCATTAGGTCTTTGGAATTGTCTGATCATTGTATTGCTGAGAGTAGCTAAGTCATTCATAATTCTTCATAGCATAGCATTGCTGTTACTGTGTACAACATTCTCCTGGTTCTGCTCACTTCACTCATCATGTAAGTCTTTCCAGGTTGTTTTGGAATCATCCTGCTAGTCATTTCTTATAGCACAATAATATTCCATCACAATCATATATCATGGCTTTTTCAGCCATTCCCCAATTGGTGGGCATCCCCTTGATTTCCAATTCTTAACCACCACAAAAAGAGCTGCTATATTTTCCTATATTCCTATTTATATAGGAAATTCCTAAAGTTAGGAAATGAAGTGTTATGTGAGAGGAATAGTGAAAAAAAGTCACTAGATTAGAGAGTATGTACAGGGAATTAAAATGTAAGAATACTAGAAAAATAGAAAGGGACCAAATTGTGAAAAGTCAAAGGCGGCATTTTATGTTGGATCATGGAGATAAGAGTTTCTGGAGATTACTGAGTAGGTGGAGTGATATAGTCAGACTTGCATTTGTTGTTATTTCTGGTAAAATAATTCAGTTATCTGATAATCAGGAATTGAATAAATCTGGATTAGTTGAATTTAAGCTAAAAAATTCAATGTTGCATATTGGAAGTAGCATTGGACTTAGAGTTAGAAGACTTGGATTTGAGAACCAGCTTCTGCTCTGAATAGATGGATGTCTATTAACCAGTCAGACACTCTGAGTCTTAATTTCCCTATGTATAAAATGGGAAGATTATTTTTGTACTACCTATATTTGTACTATGAATATAATATTATACACATAATACCTGTACTACTATATAATACTATATAATAGTTGTAATACCTATCCCACAAAACTGTTGTGAGGAACTTATTTTGTAAGTCTGAAGGTCCTATAGAAATATGAGCTGCTATTTTTAATTCATTTCTTTACACTAATGCCATAAGTACTGCAAATGAGAGCAAGCTCCACATTTTAGCTAAACGTTGCATCTCAGCATCTAGCACAGTGCTTTGCACACAGCAATTATGTAACAGTTGTTGAATATAATGACAATCTAACATCATTTCATCAGAAATTTTAATGCTCATAGAGGCCACAAGGTTTAATTCCAAACAAATTCAAATGCTCTTCAAATACCTAATTTTGTTGTTTCATGTTACACAGCAGTACAAGTCACAGTCTATTGTAAAATGTCATCTTACCACCTTTAACGGCTATTGTATTCAATGTAAAACAACAAAAAAAAGAAAATGAGGCAGTTGTCAGATGGAGCTATTTCATGCTGTACAAAATGACATGGGCATAAATGGCAGGTTGTTGAAGTCGTGTTTTACACACTGAGAGAAAGTGATTGTTCTACCCTAAATATAGATGCATCTACAGATGTTTGATATCACACTCATTTCCTTGCATTTAAACAGTGTATTTTTGAAAAGCCATGGGGACAAAAGCATGCTGACTATTTGGTCAAACTTTGGTGGATGATGAGAGAGGAGAAACCCTTTTTCCTTTTCCATTTTCTCTTTTCAAATTCAGAAAGATCTCTGACTGCCTGGTGTCAGAGATTATCTATGGTAGACATTTATTGGTAGGCTTTCTCCCAAAATACAACTCCTCTTTTTTCCCGGGATGCTGTTGGATTAATAAGGAATTGGAACATAATCGTGACTTGGAATTAAAATGTGCAAGCTGTTGGGAAAGACTGATGAATAGTTTATGTAAAGTCAGAATACAAGGCAAAATCATCTAAATAGTTCTCCTTATGAAATATGAGCAATGTACAGTTTAAATGATAATCATTTTTTCTAAGAAATGCTCACCTTTAAAAAATATTTAAAATTAAATGCAAGCTAATTACATATGTATATGTATATATATACATATATATACATGTATATAATATATGCTTTATATGTTATAAAACAATTCTCTTAATTATGTATCCAAATGTAAAATTTTGAAACTGGATCTTATAAACTTAAGGAAGGCCTTAATGATTTTAAATAATTTTTTGTCTTTAACTTGAATATATTTTTATAATTCTATGCTTTCAAACATTCCTGTTGTACATTTGTAATTAGATGACAAGCATTGATTGGCTTCCCTTGGCCCATTCCCCCATTTTTTTTCATTTTTGGAGTACTTTTTATTTGCTTTATCTGTAAAATGCATTAGTTCAATTTTATTTTGCCTTCAGATCATCCAATTATCAGAATATCACTATGTACATAACATTGAAGGAATGAGTCATTCACCCATTTCCCATCTTTTGTTTCCTTTGCTGATTGAAGAGTTCAATAAATTACTGTGGCTCAAAATGACTACCAAAGTCAAACACTATTTTTATCCATTCAGCTGTGCTTTGAATACAGCTTTGGTATCTATTATTCTGCTACAGATTGAAGCACTAGAAACACTTGACAACTTATAATCTCCCCTGTCCATATTTATAGGAGAAAGATTACTTTATATGCAGTCACATCACAACTTTTTAAAATCAAATAACACAAAAGGTAACAATTTTTAAATATTATCTTGCATTAATGGTTGCTGAACATAAAAGTTATTCTTTCCAAGGAAACACAGCCTTGGTTTTAGTCAAATTACTATTTTTTTAATTTTTAAATGAAGTACATGTGGCATGTACTTACAGATGATATTTTTTGTTTAGTTATGCCCAATTTTTTATACGTTAAAATTGAATGAGGGTAATACCAATCAGAAAATACTAACCGTGTTGTGATTCATGTTTTAATTTGAAGAGAAAACTCAGCCATGATTTAGATACACATTATTTTCTATTAGAGTAAATATTTTCTTCAGTATTCTTACTAATAGAATATAACAAAAAGAAATTGAAAGATGGGTTCAACCTCTTATGTCTCTCTGTCTACTTTATCTGCCCATCAACAAGCCCTTTTCACCAAACACCATATTATATTGCATTTGTTCATTTGTCACTTTTTCATTCTTCTCTGATTGTTTTGTGTGCTCCCTCAATCAGATAGTAATCACTCTGTTTATTTTATGTCTCCTAATGTGACCACTATAGTAATTACTTTAAAGTATAGGCTTATTCATTACTTGTCTGAATGGCTGAGAGAAATATTGTGCTGCCTATAAGTTTCTGAACAAAATACTCCTCTTCCTGGCAAGGAAACTTTTCTTTTGTGACTTCTTAAAGTATTGAGGGAAAGTACCATACATGTATTTCCATGTAGCTTAGTACTTTTATAAAGAGGTCATTAAACTAAGAATGGAAGTGTTGAGTGAAAACACATCTGATAGTCTAGGTAATGTGGAGAGCAGTATACATGACATAGAAAAGAGTTGTGGAGTTGTATGATAGTTCATTTGAGGCAATAATAAAGAAATAGAAAGGATGTGATATTCATAACACCATAAGATTTAGAACTAGAAGAGATGTTAGAGATATTTAGTCCAATCCTATTCCTTTTACAGATGTGAAAGCAAAGTTCAGAGAGTTTAGATTACTTATCGTGATCCCATAGGGAATAAGTAGCACAGTCAGAGTTTGAACCAAGTTCTTTGACTCAAATGCTGTTCCTTCCACTACGCCATGCTTCCTAGAGATCTTAACAAGAAAAGAAATAGGGTTTGCATCTATTTGTCACTGAGTCTTAGATAGGTAAGTCATGACTAGAATATAGCAATAGGTTTCTCATTCTTCAATAAGAATTGGTTAGATAATAAGAATGGCAGAGTAGTATCTTCTCTGAATTTGACATGCAGTTGTATAGAAGTCCATGAATCAAATGGCAATCATGGGGGAGAACATTTGAGTATGGGTCAAAGGAGGAAGAAATAAAAGTGATGTTGTATCGAGAGAATGCTCCTAACTACCTGGCTAGGCTGAAGAAATAAATGAGTTCCTAATGTAGTTCTTTCAGATGGCCTACCAGAGAATGTATTTCACTGAGGCTCTGAGAACACAGAGTAACCTCCCCCTCATAATGAGGCATTAGAGCTGGATGAATTTATATTTATCACAGACATTTAAAACTTCTTTCTAAAGTACATTGTGTCAAAGGTATTCATATTCTTCAGTCTCACAATGGGTGAACTTTGTTTAAAGTGCTGAGGATATCATGCTTAAATCTCCCACTGTAGCATAATCTGTCAGTGTGCTTTATTATACATGTCATTTTCTGCAAGATATAAGGTACAGAGAATATTAATACTTAATCACCTTAGCCTTCCTCTTCACTGAAAAGAAATGTGAAACTAAAGGAGTTGTGCTTCATTTAAAGATTAGCCTGTTCTTCAGAACCTGAAACTTGTATTTCCCATTTATCTATCACTTTTCTTGGACATACATGGATTATTTTGACTATTAGGTGCATCTTGGACTAATAACACCTCAGAGAACTTTATGGTGGTTGTTAGGTTTCACTCTGTTCTTCCAGCCAAGCTTCATTTCTGTATGGCTTCAGAAGCAGTAGTCACTTATTTTTTTCAGAAAGAGCAGTAAAACTTTTTTCTTCCCCTGAGCTCATCAGTAAACACTGATGAATGCTACCTGGAAGTAGAGTACGTGTTCAGAGTAAAGAATATGCCTGCTGGTTCTTCTGGACATTAGATTAGTGTGTTTCTTCTGGCTCTAAACAACATTGGCTTCCCTGTCCTCTAATAATGCTTACATGAAAACATTCTATCATTCTTAAAGGTGGTGTGGTGTGGTGGAAAGGCACTATCTATAGAGTCAGAGGGCTTGGGCTCAAGTCTTAGCTCTGGTACTACCTGTAGGAGTTTGATTAAGTCACTTACACTCCCTGTATTTCAGTTTCCTCATTTCTAAAATAGTGAGGAGCTGGGAATAGATTGGCTTTAATTTCCTATCTGTTTCAGAATCTATGATCTTATGATGATCTAGGATATGAGACATCTTGTAGTGACCCAGTTCCCAACCTATTTAACCCCCTCCACAGAGTTTCTTGATGAAGGCATTTGGATATGATAATTGGTGACCCTTTAAGAGGAGAACTGGGTAGTGATAAAGAGGAGCAACCAATAACTCTGTCTTTATCATATTGCCATGATATTAGTCAATTGCTAATATTCAATTATAATGCCTTATATTTATCTGCTTTCATATTCTAAAAATGTATTTTCAGACACAGTCTCATTTTTTACTTATAACAATACTATACATGGAGAAACATTACCATTGTCATTTTATGAGGGAAGAAACTGAATACCAGAGAACTGTATTGATTTGCCCATAGTCAAATACTTAGTAAATGGCAGAAATGGGACTTGAACCTCAGTCTTCTGACTCAGTCATTTCCCTTTCCACCAAGCCATGATGATATCCTTTGAATTAGAATTCCCATAAACGGATGTTAGGTTCTAGGATATAATGACAAAAATGAAAAAAAAAAAGTAGTCTCTTCCCCTTAAGTAGCTTACATTCCATGAGAATAATAGCATTTACACAGACAAATACAATATAATTTGAGGTGAAAAGAGTCTTAACAACTAGGGATCAAGAAAGGTTTCCTACTGGAGGTCATACCTATGTTTAACCTTTGAAATGCTAAGTATTCTACAAGGCAGAGATGAGGAGGGAATTCTGGACATAGCAGACACACTATTTAAAAGCATGATGAAGGGAGACGGAATGCTGGTTTCAGGGAACAACAGTTTGCCTGGAATACCAGATGAGTTAGGAAGAAAAAGGAGGAAGAGGAGATGAATTTGTAATGGTAGACCAACTATACTGTAAAGGGCTATAAATAAACCTAAGAATAACTAAAGTTTAAAAAGAACTGCCACCCTTGCAATCAGTACCAAATTATTCCTCGTAATGAGAAGTATTTATCTGAAATGGAGTAGTTAGTCTTGGCAAAGAGAAGGATATCCCCTTCATTTAAGACTGGATCAAAGGAGGGGAGAATGGGTGATAATGATGAGGTGATTTGAAGTATGAGTAGGTAGAAGAGAGAACTCCTAATGGATGGCTTTCTTTTCCTTGGTAAAATATGAATTGGTCTTCTGCGGAGAGGAAGAAATGAGGAAGTGGTATAGGTGACTTGAGGAGAAAGCAGGTGATTTTAAAAAGTCATTGGGAAATATATTATGGAGCCAATCAGTCAAGAATAAAAGGACTGATTTGCAATGGTGATGATCTAATTAAAGTTGAAGCAAATTTGTACTTAGTTGAAAAAAGAAATAAAGATCTGACACTCAGGAATTGGAACAATTGATTTGTTCATATCTAGATTTTAAAATAAGATATAGCTGGATCAAGTTTTTATTTAAGTAGCTACTCTAGTTGGTTAAGTGTTTTCTTTGTGATTTTTTTTTTTGTCCTACTCTGTTATCTCATCATTGTGTAGAAAAGATGCTTAGTTCCTGAGGACGCAATGAAAGTCCTAGTAGATTTTGCCAGACTTCTCCTTTGGGCCTGGGTACAGATTGTGTATTCCCTCTCCTGAATGAGGTCAAATAATTCACTTTTAAAGTACATCCTAATTGAAAACAAGAAAAGAAAGCAGGCTTTGTGAATTTCTTTGTCAACAACAGAACACATCTTTATAGTCAAGCAAGTAATTCAAAGGTTTAGATGATATATACTCTCATTTCATTTATAGTTTATTCATATTAAAAGAAGCATTTGGCTCAGTAGAGCAAAATGTAGTCATAAAATGTTCTTTTCAGTAAAATGTGTCTCATGACTAGTACAGAATATACATGACTTGTTGATAGATGTGACTACAAAGATTAATTACTTGGTTCAGTGCTGCACTGTTTTAGGAGATATTAAACAGAGAGATGTATGTTCATCAAGGTATTGGTCACTGTCATGGAGCATTTCCAGTATATGAAGTCCAAAAGAAAGGAGTATCTACTGATGGCATGGTTCTCCAAATATCTTAATGTCTGATAATATTATACTATTTTCATTAAGCCCTAAAATGATAGTCTTCTCAGCTAAAATCAGAACAATTTATTTTTTATATTTTGTTTTTCCCCATTACATGTTAAAACAATTTTTTAAACTTTTTTTAAAAAAAAGTTTTGCATTTCAAATTCTATCCCTTCCTCTCTTTCCCTCTCCCTGACTGTAAGCATAAAATCAGAATAATTTAGAAGAGATTTTTCAAACCATCTCTCCTGTAAAGATAAAGTTGAAGAAAACTGGCTATCCACAATATTCTATAACCCAACGAGCTACCTAATGTCATTGTCCATTTATCTTTGCATTCTTCACAAATGGTATATAGATAAACAATGATCTGGGTGGCCCATACTTGAGATAGGACTGAATTGAACTTGGTGCTTTCAGTGATCTATAACTTTATGCCACAGAAGAAGTATGTATCTCTATTACCATTAATATTAAAGTAATGTTATAAAGGCCACAGTCTACATCATGGCACCCAATGATCATAGAAGAATTTGAATCACAAATAGCAATAACAATGTGAAAATGAGAAGTATGGATATAAGAAGACTATAATGCAACCTGGGGGCAGCTAGATGGCAAAGTGGCTAAAGTGCCAGTCACAGAGTAAGGAAAAGCTGTATCCTATATTGAAAACTTACTAACTGTGTGGCTCTGGGTAAGTCACAACCTTCCTTTTCCTTAATTTCCTCAACTGTAAAATGGAGATGATAATAACATCCATCTTACAAGATTGTTCTAAGAACCAAGTGGCAATAATATTTGTAAAGTGCTTTGCAACCTTACAATTCTATATAAGTGCTAGTGATTATTATTATAAAATTATTTTATATTAATGACCACTTAAGTGCAAATGGTAATGCAAGGACCAGAAGCAGGAAAGATAGGACTATGATCCATTCTATTCAATTAGTCTTTATGCTTCTAATCTAGAATTGCAAGTCTATAGTCACTGAACAAATGGAAGAAGTACATGGAGACACAACCTGTGTGATACAGGAAAACCCTAGCTATATGTCTAGAATAAGAAACAAACTTTCAAACCCATTGCAAAAAGTCATCTTATTTCTATTTTTAACCAATATCAACCACTATATTCCTTTTGATCTATGTTTAATTCATAGAAAGTTTTTCATTCTATAACATTAGTGCTTGTGTTTTTATGTTCAAGTTGAAAAAAAAAGTAGGTCACTTGGGATAATAGTGAAAAGAACAATGACTCTGAAATTAGAAGACCTGGTTTTGCATTTTATCTCTAATTCTTACTATATGACCTTGGGAAAGTTACTTCCTCATATGTCACCTTAAGGTGCTGGACTGTATGGCCTATGAGTTCCCTTCCAGATCTAGATTTATGATCCTATGAAATGATATAGACATGCTGTCAGGATACGAAAAGACAAGAGGATGATCTCCAAAATCTTGGACAGATCCTTTATAAAGGATCTATGGGAACATACAGAATGAGGATCATGGAGGATCTGTGATATGAGTTGAAGGAAGGAATATCACCCCAAAAAAAATAATAAATGACTTAAGGTATCAGATTACAATCATTGTTTTCTGAAGTCAGTACTACTTTATGTCTCAAATTCCTTTCCCATAACTTTTTAAAATCAAATGGTTTGTTTTGTGTAAGTTTGATAGGTGTGGCCTCTGTGGTTTTCACTTCCATAAATACATTCTAAACCTAAGGACAACATACTTTCTTTTGCTTCTCTCTAAAAGCAGGCAAAAAGCAGTTTGCTTTTTAAATGAGCAAAATTAATATTACCAAAACTTCTGCAAACAAAATGCTTTTGAATGTAATTGATGACAAACTGTGTGTGTGGTCTCTTACAGAATACTTTTTCCCACATATTATCTCCTTTGATTTCATAGTAATTTTTAACATCTTGAACCTTTGCCCCATCTCTACATAGAAGTAAGCCAAATTTATGCTAATTGATTATATTAGTCACTCAACTTTGGCATCTGTTCTGAAATCTTGCAGCTGCAGGAGTATACATTAATATTCTCACTAAAATAAACAATATTGAGCACCAGATTTCATGGTATTATTTCTCCCCATTTAGATTGCATGGGCATTAATTAGTTTGCCACTTAGCAGAAAAGAGAAGACTATTTATTTATTTATTCATTCATTCATCCATTTATTTATTTATTTTTGGGTGAGGCAATTGGGGTTAAGTGACTTGCCCAGGGTCACACAGCTAGTAAGTGTCAAGTATGTGAGACTGGATTTGAACTCAGGTCCTCCTGACTCCAAGGCCAGAGCTCTATCCACTATGCCACCTAGCCGCCCCAAGATTATTTATTTTTGCCATCTCCCTCACCATTCCTATAACTTCCAGCTCTTTCCATGTCTGTGTTACCTGGCATAACTGTGCTTCCTATTTTGTGCATTAGCCTCTCTAGTCATGCATATAAGAAGTTCCCACCCCTCACTACCTATTTAGAAAGAAAAAAAAAGAAATCAGAAACAACACTAGTACAACCACAATAGTTAGGTACTTTCCAAATAATCTTGCATTTTTTTTCTCTTATGAGCAATGCCTTTTATTAGTAACTTCACAGTACCCACGTTTGGTAAAACAAATTGGAGCTAGCCAATAGACAGTAATGTGGATTTGATTAAGGTAAGAAAGGTTAGGATTAAAGGTAAATATTTCCCATCAGCTTGAGGTGGTAATTGATCTCAATTTAAGTAGATGATCTTTCAGAGGAAGAAGAGCAGAAGGATGTAAAATGATATTTTGGGACGTTGTTACAAATAAACGTGCAAGAGGAAACTCAGAATTTTCCAAACTTCAGAGTTACATTTGATTTTTCCTCTCCATATTCCTATACATCTTGGCAGTTGCAAGTACCGTGGTCTCCACTTTGAAAACATCCTTTGCCTATATATCCCTAGTTTGGGTACTTATAACCTCTCAGAGAGAGTATTATAACAGCATCCTAATTGATCTCATTACCTCCATTCTCTTTCCAATCCAACTCATCCATTTGACGGCTACCAGAAAAATAGTCCTGAAGTACAAATATGAATATTATACTTTTCTCCTCAAAAACTTCCAGTGGTTTCTTATTGCCTGTGGGATAAAATCCATATTCCATGGCCTGGCAATTAAGTTCCTCTGTGATGTGTCTCTCACCCAGAATTATTTCATATTAATGTTCTTCATGAGGTTTTTGTTCTTTAAAAATCAAAATAGTAGCTGTTTCCTAAACCAGCCTCCTCTCCCTCATCAGTGTAGTGGTTCCCTTGTGGCTGCAAAGGTACTTTTGCCTCATTTTAGGTTTTCAAAAACTGTATCTTCCTTCAAGGTTCACCTTACATCACCTTTTCCATAAAGTCTTCCCTGATTTCTTGTAAAAATGTTCTGTTCTTCAAGTTTTCCTGAAGCAATTTCCTGAATTCTTCTTTTCCTGCTATCATCCTCTATATAAGGGGTTCTTAAACTTTTTTTGCATGTAATGGTTCTCTTTGGAAGTCAAGTGAAGCCTATGGACTTCTCAGAATATTATTTTTTTAAATATATGAAATGTAATATGTGGGCTTACAAAGGAAATTGAAATAAGACCTCAAAATATACTAAAAAAAAAATCAGAGACCCTACATTAAGAACCCTTGCTCTAGACTATATAGTAAATCCTTAACTTTCATGGGCATAAAAGTAAACAAAGTGAATGTTGAACCTATGGGAAATAAGGGATCATGTTCCCATGACTCCTAAAACTGTAACCTTTACCACAGAGTGCTGAAAATACACTTTTCCACACACAATTCTTTATAAAAAATTAATTCTGATAATATGCACTTTTCCTAACACAACCATAAAATAACCCATAAAAAGCAGTACAAAAACATAAAATTGGTAACATGCCAAACATTTTTTCTTGCTAGTAATTCCCTAGAATTCTGTGTCCTTTTATGCTAACTTTTCAATAAAAACACATTGATTTCAGACAATATTCACTTTCTATAATGCACAAAATCTACAATACTATAAAAACTGCTTATATTTTTAAAAGTAGTATTAATATAAATATTAAAATAATATTTAAAATATTATTTATTTATGAAATAAGCAAATAAAATATCTAAAACTGAAGGATTTTTTAACCTGAATCTTATCTTTCGCTGTTTCAGATGGTAGTGTAAAGGTGCTGTACTGTGTACTATACTGCTTTAAACCTCCCTACCTTGGCTTATAGGCAGGAATTCCTGCCTATAAGTAACTTGTATTCCAATGGGGAAGGCATCACATTAATAAATAGATACATATAAGATAAATACAGATTACATGGAATATGCTCTTAGGGAAGAAGACCTGGAATACTGCATAGGTGCATATACACAACAAAGCATACAAAAAAATGTTAGAAAATATAAGAATATCTGCATCCAAGAAGCCATGATCAACAAGAATGTGATAGAAAACAAATTGGTCAAAGTGGTAAAAGTTCAAAAATGAAGAATAAATCATGAGATTAAATTGATGAATATTATTGACTCTAACCAATGACTTTTTTGAATAAAAAGGTAGAATTCTGTGATCAAAGTTGAGGGAAATTTGTTAGAAAAGAAATGGGGAAATATAGACAAAGAAATATAAGCAGAATATGCAATAACACATAAATGGATATTTTTGAAGGTTATGGACTCATTGTGTTTGTTTTCCTTTTCCTTATTTAGTATAGTCACACATGTGGAAATATAGTTGCTTGCTAGACATGCATATTTAAAAGACGTGAGAAGATAGTTGGTAGACAACATAATTTAATAGTAATAATTTATTTTCAGAATTTAGCAGTTTCTCTACTTTTCAAAATGTAATTGAAACACTTATTTAGCCAGCACATAGCAACCCTTTAAAGGAGTGTTAAAAATGGTAGCTACCTGATATATCAAATAACAAAGAAGAAAAAAAAAGTGAACTTGGGCTCTTTATTTTTTTCTCTTATGCATCTTTCCAAATTGCACATATTTCTTAACACACAAGTATATACATGCACGTATTGTCTCTCTGTACACATATACATACATATATGTATATATACACTTGCATACATATACTTGTATAAGCTTATGCATATATAAATAAACATGAGAAGTGTTCATCAAGTATTAAATGAGGACCAACTATGTGCCATGCACAGTACTAAATGCTAGGGATGCACAAAAAATGAAGATGTACCTGCCCTCAAGGAGATTATATTCTAACAAGAAAGGCATTTACATAGGGCTGTATTAAATATATGTGTGTGTGTGTGTGTGTGTGTGTATATATACATACATATATATACACATGTATATGTGTGTATATATATATACATACATATATATACACATGTATACACACACACACACACACACACCCATATACACATATAATTGAACAGAGGGTAGTTTTTGGAGGGATGACACTACTAGATGGTGGATCGAGAAAGAATTCACGTACAAGTTGGTACTCAGTCTGATTATTGAAGGAAATCATAGATTCTCAGCGATGGCGGTATAGAGGGAGAGCATTCTAGAAGTAATATGTAACCTATGCAAAGACACAGAGATAGGAGAAGGAAGGCTGTGTATCAAGAAGATAAATGGATAGCTAGCTAGATAGATGACAGGTAGATTTGTAGATAAATACATACATACACAAGTGGATAGTTTCCTACATTTCATTGACTTCTCAGTTGTCTTATTCAGGGGCTGGAAATCTATGGCATGTCATGTGATTTTAAGGAGCATACAAATTGGTCATTTCCAGCACCTTGCCACTCTCTCTGCTTCTAAGACTTGGTGCATAATCATAGTCAAAAGGCTAAAATACGAAAGAAGCACTGCTTGGCATATCATTTATTTTTAAATACTGCCTCTTGGTCTGATACCGTCACCAAAGTTGACCAGGCATACCTTTCACTCTGATATAACCATAATCTCAGTCTAACATCTCTTATTTTTTATTTCCTTTTTTCAGTCTAATAGTTCTGTTTGGATTATTGGCTTATATTACAGCCTTTAACTTCCTCCCAATCACCTTCTTTCTTCTTAATTATAATTAAAGAATAACATTTCAGTAGGGCTTTTAAGGTTTACAAAGTACTTTGCTCACAACTTTATGAGGTATATAGTTTATGTCTCTCTACTATGATTTCATAGTTGAACAAATTGAAACAGAGAGGGTAAGTGATTTTTTTGAGGGTTACAAAGCTAGTAAGTTCCAGAGCAGATACTGGAACTCTGGTCTTCTGACTCAAAGACAACTGCTTTTTCCTCTACAGCTCTCAGGTTTTAAAGTCATATTAATTTAATCAGTAAATTTTAAAAGATGAGAGAGATAGCATGGTGGAGTGGATAAAGAGTTGGTCTGGAAGTAAGGAAGACTTGGGTTCTAGTCCCATTTCTGACAAATAGTGGCTGTGTGACCCTGCACAAGTCACTTACGCTTGTGATATTTACTTTGGGCACTTTTCTAACCCTGTGAGTAACACTGTCTTCTACTGACAGTGAAAGTTTTCTTATGGGGGGGGGCTCCCTGCAGCAAGGAAACTACAGATGCAGTGATTATCCTTATGATAAACACCTATTGTGTGTTTAGAGCAATTGGTATTGTTATTCAGTCAATTTTCAGTCATTTCCAACTCTTTGTGATCTCATTGGGGTTTTCTTTGCAAAGATACTGGAGTGGTTTGCTATTTCTTTCTCTAACTCCTTTTACGGATAGGAAACTGAGGCAAACAGAGTTATGTGGCTTGTCCAGGGTCCCACAGCTAATAAGTGTCTGAGACCAGTTTTGAACTAAGGAAGATGAATCTTCCTCACTCCAGAGCCAGCACTCTATCCATTGCATCACCTAGCTGCCCAGGGCAATGCTACTATTTATATCTACACCTACAGGTATGTTCATATATACCTACATATGTATGTATGTATATATATGTATATGTGTGTATATAAATATATATACATACATACACATATATTAACATATAATATATAAATATGTTGAAAACCTATTATATGTTTAGAACAACATTGCTATAGTGCACATGCATCACTGTGTATACATGTATGTAAACACGTAATTGTGTATATATACATATGTAGTAGGATATACTTATACATTTATAAAAGAATTATTTCAAATGCATAATAACTATTTGATATAGGGATACGTATATACACACACAGATAAATTAAAATAAGTTATTTACAAGTACATATGCATGTGTCTATGTATAGACTGATAAAGAGTAGTATTGCCCCAAGCACATAGTAGGTATTTCATATATGTATAAGGACAAAACTTGTAATTTCCCTCCTATAGGAAATGAAAAGATGTAGAGTAATCTATATGTGTATGCATATATACACATACATATATGTATGAGAGAGAAAAGAGAAAAGAGGAAAGAAAAAGGAGGAGGAGGATGAAGAAAGGAAGGAAAGAGAAAAAAAGGGGAAAGGAGGGGCCCTAATGTAGTGAAAATAGTGCCTGAAATCAGAAGACCTGGGTAGACATTCTTGCTCTTGTAATGGCTATTCTATGACTCAGGGCAAGTAACTTAACCTTTTTGAACCTTAGAATATCCTTCTGTAAAGGGAGGATTTTTTTTTTTTAACCAGATCTGTCATTTTATTGGTGAAGGGAGCTTCTGCTGAGAGGAATTTCTTTTTACCAGTGAAGATTGGTAGCTTTCTTTCCAGGTTCTTTGTCTTCTAAAAAAAGTATTATAACTACTTTGGCTCTCAAATAATATAGCACCTTATTAAGAAAGTGTCTCATTTTTGAAGACTAATGTACAGGTCACAGTACTCTAGGGAAAATTGTCATCTGCTTTGTGGCCTTGTTTCTTAATGGTTCCCTCTGTTTGAGTTAGATTCTAGGCTATCAACCTCTTTGTTCTGTCTAGCCATTCAATAAATATTAATGATTGCTTCTATAAATGATGAACAAGAACCTCACACTGTCCAGTACTAAATGAGATTATTCCAGAAATATACAATAAACGCAACAAAGCAAAGCCTTGCTGCTTCATTGTGCTACCATCTCCCCCACCCCCCAACATGCACACAAACCTTCCCTCTAGCACTGAAAAAGCAGGCAAGAAGTGGTGACTCATCTATAAAAGCTTACACACAATGTCAAAAGTGGACTTTGGAAAGATGAATTTGTTCACACAGAGATGGCTGGATATTTCCCATGATTGAATCAGCATCTTCCTCCCCATCGGCAGAAAATGAGCCACCATTCAGACTGAAGGGAAATTCATCTTAAGCTAAAACTGTGGCAGCGGTAGAAGTCCAATTGTCTAAAAAAGGGGCTGAGAGACTTTGGCTGACTCCAAACATAGCAATTCATACATACATACATACATACACACATACATACATACACACACATACACACATATGTGTGTGCATGTATGTACGTTTCCGGTGATTAAGCCAAAGTTGATCTGATAGAATGTGTGACTTACAATCATCACTCTGGAAGGAGGAATATAATTAAAAGGAATTGTTTTTAACACAATATCAATTATTTTTAATGTTAAAAATGGGGGAGAAGTGTAGTTGACAAACAAGGCATTTGTTTTTATAGAGTAGAAATTGGGCATAAGATTTCAGTTTCTTAGGCACACAGATGACATACATGTTACAATTAAACAGGTATCTATGATATGACCCTTATGACCTGGAAAAATGCTAGGTATAAATGGGCAGCCATGCTGGATACTTCAATTTGACCTGTTTCTGGACATTGCATTAAAGAGGATTAGATACTTACTGAAAAAGTTAACTAAATGTAACACTCATTGGAATCTTCAGAAGTTATGAAATAAGTCCTTTTGCTCATTTGTAAAATAAATGGATTGGGATGAGCTCATCCAACATGACTTGAGCTGTCCTTTGCAGGACTTCAAAACCTATTGTACATTATTTGCACTTACTGCATCTAATAATTTTGAAGTATCAGGATAAACTGGAACCATCTCCTTGATAAGATCACAAAGAATGTATTTCTGCAATGATATCTATGTTCCCAATGAGATAAACAGGGGGTTCTGTACTCCGGTTATATATTTTGATCTTCTTTGTCACCCAAGTAAGATTCTGTGATCTAAGGGGTTTTTGTGTGTGTGTGCTTTTTGCTCATGTTCCCAAACAATTACATGACTTTTAAACTCTTTGTTAAGGTAGGGGTCTACTTCCAGTGTGGAGGATATACTATTCCAAGCTTCAGGGGTTTTGTGCATCTGTTTTCAGAGATACTTCCAGGGACCTGTAAAGTTTTAGTTCTTCCGAGATGGTATGATCTAGGTGTCTTAAGGCTAAGTGTTCCTCCTTTCCTGGCCTGTGCTCTGGTCTATGAGTGACCACAGGCACTCTCTTCTGCCTTGGAACTATGAGGAAGTTTCCCTCTTCACTGCTGCCACAAAGCTCCACCAAGTCTCACCCGAGGATCACCACCCAGGACGGCGACTCAGATCTGAGCATGGGCAAAGCAAGAGAATCCTGCCTCAGCACCAGCAAAGAGATCCCTGCAAGCCCTGTCTGATCAGCTGCTTGATCCCCCCACCATCTGTGGGCTGACAGCTCCAGAAGCAGTCCCCCCATCCTGGGGCTGGACTGGGGCTGGTCCATTCTTCTCTCTCACCCAAGTCCGACAGACCTTTCCTCATGACCTTCTAAGTCGTCTTTGATGTTTGTGGGTTGTGAAGTCTGGAAACCACCACAGCTCCTCTTGATTCAGTCCCCTGAGGCCTGCTCCAGGTTCGCTGAGGCCTGGTCTTTGCCTGCCCAGCTCACGCTGAGTCACTCTCCCAGCCTAGCACAACAGACCTTTCTTGTTGACCTTCCAAGTTGTCTTGGACTGGGAGATTTGTTTCACTCTGTCTTTTTGTGGGTTCTGCCGCTCTAGAATTTGTTTAGAGCCATTTTTTACAGGTGTTTGGAGGAGTTTGGGGGAGAGCTCAAGCAAGTCACTGCTTTTACTCTGCCATCTTGGCTCTGCTCTCCAGCATAGGGTTCTCTAAACCCTACATTCAAAAACTCTTTTTTACTATTAATTAAGATCTTGTGTGTGTGTATGTATACTCTGCCATATTTAAGTCACAGAACTTATGTTCACAGACTAACTCTGGTGTTTATTACCTAATCACCCCAAAACTTCCCTTCTTCTTAGTTTCCCTATTACAGTCAAGCACACACTTTTGTCAGTCACCCAGGTTTGCAGTGTCAATGTCATCCTTAACTCCTAAATTGCATTCACTTTATATATTTAATTTGTTGCCAAATCTAGTAGTTTCTACCTTGACAGTATCTCTACTCACAATTACCAACCTAGATTAGGCCCTCATTGCCTCTCCCTACAACATCCTTATTATTATTATACCTCAAATCTTTCCACATTCTAATACATCTTCCATTCAGGTGCCCAGGTGACCAGTAGCCTCTGGATTTTGACTATAACATTTCTAGGTATTTTTAGTTTGGGATTTATTTTAGGAGGTGGCCAGTAAAGTTGCTTTCTTCTTGATTTACCTCTTGTGCTTCTCTTAACTTGTAAAATTTCTTCATTTAATTGCGGGCTTTGCTTTGCTTATGTCTCCAAAATTAGTTCCCATATTGGGACTTGTGACAGGGCCAATATCTGTTGCTTCATACAGTTCTTGGGTGAGGTATTCCTGCTGATGTCTAGATGCTACTATAGCTACCCTGCCATACTTTTGGATGGGGGTGCTGAGTCCTGGTCCTCTTCCTTGCCTTCTATAACTATGGTCTGGAACAGAAAGCTGGAAAAGGAACTGGGACCAGGACCTGACTTCCACCTTAATCTCTGGATCCTGCCCCCATCTCCTGCTGGCCCAATATGCACACAGGTCATAGTCCTGATTCTTTTTCTTTCTCCTTACAAAGGAGATGACTTTTATCCATGGTGAAGCTCTGACAGGTTCCAACTGAATTTAGAAGATTGTGCTGGCTTCAGGCTTCTCGGGCTCCTCTTTGGTTGAATTTTCAGACAAGTGGCTCAAGTTCCAGTTCATAGTCACCTACTGGGACTTGTCCTTGTTCTCTGGTGTTGTCATCTCAGGCCCCATATGGATGGATATGAGAGACTGCGTTGGCTTCAAGCCTCTTAAAGGAACATTTGCATGCTGTAAAGATGTCCTTCTCACTTCTCTGTCTACTTGGGCAGTTATGTCCTGGGAATTGGCTTTGTTCTCTGCTTTCTTCAATAGACTTGAACCAAAACTGTCAAGTCCAGTTTCCCAGAAACGGTGGATAGAATCTAAGGAGAAATATGTGTAGTGCTAAAAGAAAAAAAAATCATGATACTTTTTTTGAGGAGCATTTCATATACATGTAAGAACAGAAGAAATAAGTGAACTCTCGGAAACCATGTTAAGTGTAACTTGCTTTTTAAAAAAATATATATTGTGAATTTAACTTGTTCCTTTCAAAGCTACCCTCCTTCTCTGTGATTCTTTCTGGCCTCTCTCTTTTGCATAAAGAAAAAAAAAACTTTTTGTTTGTCCAAATCATAGCAAAACAGAAACCAGAGAAGATACAAATAGGAGAATATTTACCAGGTCTTACAGAGTGAAAGAGCTCTCCCATTGGAAGCAAGATAACTCAGCTTGACCAAGGAAGAAAGTCCTGGATCTCAACCAAGAGGAAACTCCCTCAACTGCCTACAATAATTAGCTGGGGACAAGGACATGATGGAGACGGCCAGCTCCTCTGATGTCTTCCCAAAGTCTTTTCCTTCAGAAGCCTGAAGTGGGGTTGACCTCTCCCATCTTCTCTTTTTTAAAATGGAAGCCAGGAGTGCCTGAAGAGAGTTAACTCTCAAAGAAGACCAGTTTCAAACTGAACTGGCCCTGGTGAATCATGAAGAGATACTTGATACGTACCTCTTGCCAACTCTGTCTCATCCCTCCCCAAGGCCAGGCATTCATTTGGACCAATAAAGAGAGAGTCCTATACCAGTAGTCATTTGGACAGGGGTCACAGTACTTCCTCGGCCAAAAAGCTTTGCAGTCAAAACATAATCAAATGAACATAACAGTAAAATAAAAACAAGCACTCTCAGATATGTAGTAATTCACATGTATAGCAATAAACATATGCAATTATAAGCAAGGCATTTTTCATAAGAGTAGTCCCCTAGACTAATAATATTTAATTGAGAAGTTAGATATAATTCTAGACTGATTTCCCTCTTTCTCTGAAGAGAGCAGAGTGGCAGCCCCTGTTCCAACTTCTTGCTTTCCCTCCTGGCAGAAATTAATCTCCCTTAGCAAATGGTAGGAGAAGAGAAGGCTAGAGATGTTTATTTTGCCTCTATTTGAGTCATACAATGGCACTCCCTCACTATATTTGGGGGACAGCCCTCACTACAGTAACAATAAGTTATATGTAAACAATACTTTCGGTACATAAAAGGCTTTACATGTGTTCTTCATTCAGCTACTAAGTGATGCAGATAATGCTTTGATCATTCTCAACTCACTTTCAGTTCCCTGCTAGGAAGAATATCAGATTATTTGTCTGCTTTGCAATCTCAGTAATGTTTTAAACTGGATCTTAAGTAAATTAATGAAAAAAAATTAAGCACTTACTATATGCCAGTCACAATGATAAGTATTGGCAATACAAGATAGGACAGTCTCTTCCCTCAGGGAGCTTGCATTCTAATAGGGGAAGATATCATATACGAGGGAGTGGAGAAAATTTTGACCTGGCAATCCCTGGGATGGTGAGTGACAAATAAGGAAGTTGACTGATGCACCTTTCCCCAAAGCATTGGTTGTATTGTTAGGCTTATTATACTCAAGACTTAAGGTGGAACTTGAGGAAGGTAGAGGGTACACATTCAAAAGTGAGTGGATAGATAAATGACGAAGTGAAGCTATCCAGTTAGACATAATGGGCAAGGTGAGTATGTATTCCCTCACCCATCAAGATGACTCAGCACCAGCACGAAAATTCCCAGAGAGCAGTGGGTTAACTTAACCAGGAATTCAAGGTATGATTTCTAGAGGACTGGGTACTGAACGTGCTGTTCCAGGTAACAAGAAGCGTGGTAGAAATGAGACTAATGATAGGGTGGAAGAGGTAGCTAGGTGGCAAGTGGATAGAGCACTGGCCCTGGAGTCAGGAGGACCTGAGTTCAAATCCAGTCTCAGACACATGATACTCACTAGCTCTGTGACTCTGGGCAAGTCGAAAGGAAGGAAGGAAGGAAGGAAGGAAGGAAGGAAGGAAGGAAGGAAGGAAGGAAGGAAGGAAGGAAGGAAGGAAGGAAGGAAGGAAGGAAGGAAAAGAAAAGAAAAGAAAAGAAAAGAAAAGAAAAGAAAAGAAAAGAAAAGAAAAGAAAAGAAAAGAAAAGAAAAGAAAAGAAAAGAAAAGAAAAGAAAAGAAAAGAAAAGAAAGCCGGCCCAAGTGGATGTCTGGATAGGATGTAAAATCATCGGAGTTAGAGCTGAAGGAGACCTGAGATATTGTGTTCAATCTTCTCATTTTGCAAATGAGAATTATAAGGGAGGTAAAATGTCTTTCCTAAGATCATGCAAGGAGGAAATAGCAGACTGAGAAATAATAATAATAATAATAATAATAATAGCATTTATATAGCATGTTAAGATTTGCAAAGCACTTTACATACATTATTTAATCCTCACAGCAACCCTATAAGGTAGATCCTATTATGATCCTCGCTTTACAAGTAAGGAAACTGAGCCTGGGAGAGGTCAAACAATTTGCCCAGGGTTCACAGAGCTGATAGGTGTCTGAAGAGAGGGATTTGAACTCATATCTTTTGAAATCTAACATTTTAGGAACTGTGCCACCTAGCTGCATCCAAAATTAAGTTCTGAGTCCCAATCCAGTGCTTTACAAGAGCTCTATTTATCTGTTGACATTTCTTTTGCTCAAAGCTATGCCTTACAAGGTACATTCACATTTTCTCACAAACCATATTTCAAAAGAACCAAAAGAAATAAGTGAATCTACCACAAGGAAAGTCTAATTGTAAAGAGGTCTTGTTTGAAACCATTGTTCTTTTTTTTTTTTAAGGCAAGAGGAACTATCCAAATATCCAAAATGAAATGACCTTTTGTTTCACCTAATTGCTACCCAAACAAATATCCCTAGACCATTTCATTAGTCTAACAAACAACAGTGAACATAATATCGACTCAAGAGCCTTTCCAAGCAAAGGAAAGAATAGAATAAGATGACACAATGGAGGCTAAGTGATTACATGTTTTAAATAATGATAAGCCAGACATTACACAAAAGAGCATTGTCAGAGGAGCTGTGATTACTTTTGCCTCATTTGATCTTTGCGTAATACACCTGATTATTGCCTTATCATCCAGAGGCTTGATGTCTCACTCATTTTTTTTTTATGTTCTGCTATGTAATGAGTCATATTATTAATTCTCCTGAGACTCTTAATTTGATATTAATTTACTATGCTACTAAATGTCAACTGCTTTGTGAGACATTTAATTATCAAAATGCTAACTCCTTCTTGCTATATAGTTGGCTGTTCAGGGGGAATTGAAATTCTAATTTTTCTTAGGTTTGATTTAAGGTAGGTGATGGTGTGGTACTTATTTTCATTTGACCAAAGTTTTTCCTTTCAGAAGTATTATTCCTAGACAAATTTTAAACCTGAGAAACACCAGCAAAAGGTTTTGACAACCACTAGCCTTATGTGAAGATTTTAGGGTGATATGTTCAGATACCATGGCAACAGATAGTATCATCATCTGTAAGGCTTCTTAAGTTACTCTTCAGAACATTTGGAGGGGGGAACTAACTGGTATTTATTTTTAAATTGCTTTAAAATGGAGTTGCGTTAGGATAAGCAACCTGAACAGTTGCTTCTATGAAACACTTCTTCTTGGTCAGCAATAAGATCCATATATATTATTTAGGGCACAAAAAAAAAATCTCCCTTTTTTCCCCTTTTTTTAAAAGAGACTAGCTCTTCCCATCTCATTCAAGCTGGAAGTTTACTGGCTACTCCCAGCTTGATCCTTCTGCTGCTCGGTATAGGAGTTTTGATCTGCTCCATTTCTGATGTGAGCTGGCTCTCTCCTTCTTGGGTGAGCTGGTGGTCTCTGTTCACTCAACAAACTGATAATGAACTTAGTGTGGACATCCAAGCAGCATAGTCCACTCTAGCTCAGAACTACTCTATTGGAAGAGTTGTGTAAGCCTCAGCCACCCCAGTAGCAGTGACAACAGGTGTAACCCGTGTTCAAAAGCCCGTTGGTGTATGACTCTTTATTCTTATTTGTGGAGATGAATGCAGGGGTGGCCAGAGTTGGGAAGAGGTACTCATACAATGGTCAATCTGGACTCTTTAGGTTCAGTTGGTCAGGCTTCAACTGTTCTTTGGGTGTCAAATCTCTTCAGGCACTACTGGCTTCCAGAGAGAAAATGGAAGGGGCCAACCTCACTTCAGGTGGCTGATGGAAAAGACTCTGTACTTGTTTCTCTTCAGTTACATGGAATAACCTAAAATAATTTAAGGACTTATGGGAAAAAACACCCCTCTCGCCCCTCCCCCAGCTCTTTTGATTCAGGCTTTTATAACTTTTTTTTTCTTTTTGTGGTAAGGAGTGCAGGGCGGAGTTGTGAATAGGACACAACTGCTTGAAATTGATTTGAAAGCAAAGAATTATTATAAAGTAATTAAGTGGGAGTTACAAGGACTTTCTAACTCTAGGTCAAGTCAGACTTGAGACAAGGCTTGGAACCTACCAGGCAGAAAGGAGTTAAAAAAAAGAGATAATCTCATCCTCAGTACACTCTGACTGGGCTTTGATTATGAGCTAGGTGGGATTGCCCATAGCCTCAGCTGTGCTGTTAATTGTCAGCCTCATCTTATTATAGAGAAGCTTTTTTTATCTATTTAACCCTGATTAGGATTCAAGATTACCATTGGGCAAGAAGAAAAGGTGAAACACAGAAGAAGCTTGTAGAAAAGGGAAACTCAGCATCTTTGAGAACCTCAGAAAGTCTGTCTAGCAGCAAGCAGAAACACCTAGCAAAGGCTTATGGTACATCACTATCCCTGCCGAAAGGTACATACCTGGCACAAATTACATGCTGCAAGAAGCCAGCAGGCACCATTCGCTAAGCAGGGTATTAACATGACAACATCTCCAGAAGACCTTGGTGGCTGGACCTATAGCATCAGAGAAGTGAGTTGTGTCCTACATACGTGATCAGGCCCTACACAGTCTCTACTTATGTGCCCATGTACAGGTTCATCTTTATCTACATGTGTTCCTATGTGTGTGCACTACTACATATTACATGCACTGGTTTTGTGTATTTTGGGGAGAAGGTGCTCTCAGTTGATGGGAAAATACTCTTATGCTTTTTTTAAACTTTGCTTTTCATTGAATACCTTTGCTTTTAACTAATCGTGTCCTTTGTCAGACTAGTCAAAGCAAACACATCAACTAGGGCTTGTGTGTATGTGGACATACAAAGTATCTTAAAGCCTGGGTAGATTTCTTTGAAGGCCCTGAGTGTGACAGAGGGATATCCTAGGAACCATATTAATATAATTTCATTTATTTTCTGTCACTATCTACTATTGACTGAGAGTAAAACACACCCTGATAAGGAACTGTTTCCTTTCTTTATTTTTGGAAGTATGAATGTAGTTTTTTTTAAAACTTCCTTATGTTATAATGGATAAAGAACTAGCCTTGAAAGTTTGAAGACTTAGGATCAATCCTGCCTCTGACATAAAATAGCTATGTAACTCTGAGGAAATCACTTAACTACTCAATGCTCTAGGCCACTAGAGAAGATTATAAATTGCAGAGAAAGTACCAGCCTGCATTGGTAGAGGGAGTTTCTTTACCAGAGGAGGTTCCCTGTACTAATAAAATCACATTTTTATTGCTTTTTAAAGTTGTATCCAATTTTTTGTGACCCCATTTGCGATTTTCTTTGCAAAGATACTGGAATGGTTTGCCATTTCCTTCTTCTCCAGCTCGTTTGACAGATGAGGAAACTGAGGCCTATAGGAT
Organism: Phascolarctos cinereus; assembly: GCF_003287225.1. Taxonomy (NCBI): domain Eukaryota; kingdom Metazoa; phylum Chordata; class Mammalia; order Diprotodontia; family Phascolarctidae; genus Phascolarctos; species Phascolarctos cinereus. Next base: position 154,395,030 of record NW_027556180.1, read on the forward strand.
TAAGTAACTTTCCCAGAATTACACAGCCAGTAAGCATCTGAAGCTGAATTTGAGCTCAGGTCTTCCTGACCCCAGGCCTGGTGCTCTATCCACTGGCTGCCTTAGTGAAATCACATGCCCAGTCCTTATTACTATCCTGATACCTAATTTAAAAACTGGCCTTTTCAACTTGGTATATTTAAAAGAAAAGAGAGAAATCTTGTTCTGCAGCATGAGGCAATATCATATAATAGGAAGAACAATGGACTCAGGGTGAAGAAAGGTCCAGTTCTAAGTCTAGGGTCCAGCACTTACAAGCTATAGATGAGCTTAAGCCAAGTCATCAAATGTTTCCGTACACCTAATTTGGAGTAATAGTGGCATTCTCTCATTTTTGATCTGTAATAATACTCACTCCATCCAGAGCATATGAACCAGCTTCATTTATTATTATTTGGACCTATTTTCTGCAGGAGATCTTTGAGGACACTTTCCAACCCCTCCAATATGACAAAGTGCTTATCTTTCAGAGCCATAGCAAGGGCCTCAGTGAGTCATTTCACACAGCCTGATGTCTCACAATTTTGTGTAGTTCTCTCCAGCTAGTCTCTTTTCCAGATTAATCTCAGTGGGACAAGCCTCTAGGTTCTTTCTTTTCCTTATATTTGGATTATAGTTGAACCAGATCAATCCAGGTATCCCAGGGTGGGATGTTGGGCTTTGCTTTTTTTCCCCCCTAGTATAGGAAATGCATCTTGACTAAAACTCCTCCATAAAAAAGTTACAGAAATCTTTTTTTTGCCTAAAGCATCTCAAACGTTTTAGGTTTTCCCCCGCTCAGGTGATACTTTAGAATTTCAATTCCTGTGTAAAATCAGATGCATTTATTATTTGTTGTCTGAGCAAAGATACTCAAATAAAATTTTGCTTTTATAACATTACAAATAATTTAAAATAAAATACTATAGGTGGATAAGTCTGTACATTCAAGCTTAACAGAGAAATATAGTTAATATGCAGATTGTGTCCAAATAAATTATACTAACTTTTATCTTTGAATCTTATTTTTTTGTTTTCTGGAGTTTTTTTAGGCAACTGGGGTTAAGTGACTTGCCCAAGGTCACACAGCTAGTAAGTGTCAAGTGTTTGGTCTCAGGCCATATTTGAACTCGGGTCCTCCTGACTTCAGGGCCAGTGCTCTAGCCACTGCACCCCTAGCTGCCCCATGAATCTTACTTTCTAGGAAGTAGTTTACAACCTTAGGGAATTTTTAGGTGATTAGGCTTGTAGAGACTCAAGTCCATATTTTACAAATGAGGAAACCAAGGATCACAGAAGCTAAGTGACTTAGCTAAGGGCCACACAGCTAGGCAATGAAAGTTCTGGGGTCAGAAACAAAACATGCTGACTCCTGATTCAACATTCATTCCAATACACCATTCTCTCTCTCTTTTCCCTCACTCTCTTTAGTTTTCCTTCCCTCTTCCCTCACTCACTTTCTTGTTTTTCCCTTCTTTTTTCTTCCTCTTATTCTTTTCTATGTTTTGCCCACTTACATATTTTTAATTTTTATTTTTTGGTAAAGCTATGTGCATCAATACAGTAGATTTTTTGATAAAGCTCAAAGTTTTGTTTAATAACCAGAATCCTTTGCTTGGGAACTTTCTAGGTTGCTAAGATCTGTCTGAGCCTACATTCCACTGGCATCTGTCTTTGAAACTCTAGGATTATTTCAGTGCCATGCTGAGATGTCATAATAGGATTTTGGTGTACGTGATAGAGGTAGTAATCACATAGACAAGCTCAGGGATCTGTAGCTCATTATCCCTCCCATTAAGAACCAGAAAGTCTTAGGATTGTAGAGTTGGAAGGAAACACAGAGCTCTTTAGTCAGGATCCTATCCAACTCATCCCATCTAGAATATCCATGATAAGTGATCATCTTTGTATATTCTGTCTTTAAATACTTCCATTTATGGAAGCAAAGAGAAGCTTATCAGAATCAGTAAGAATGGAAGTCACCAAACTATAAGACAATCAGAAGTCAGAAATTCAGGTCAAAAGGTATTTATTAAGTGTTTTTACATGTGCCATGCATTATGCTAAATGCTGGAAATACAAGTGCAAATAGAAAGAATAACAGTTCTTGACCTAAAGAAGCTTACCCTTTAATGTGGGAAGACAACAGTAAAAAGGATCTGGCACATGGAGGTAGGTGGAAGTGAGGGATAAGGTGCCCACATGGTGGCATTGAGAGAAAGGAAGAAAATTTAGAGCATTAACCTGGAACCCAAAGAAGAATGAAAATATGATTGGCCTGGATACTTTCCTTTAAGATTGTTCCGAGGGAAACCAGTCAGAGAAAAGAGGCTCAATGGTGGGGTATATTCCCAGGGTGAGAAGGCTAAAAGTAGATTGAACTTCGAACGTGGTGAGGCTACAAGAACTTGGTGGAGAAAGCCTGGAGATTCAGGAGTTAAACTCAAAGAGCAATGAAGAAATTTACCCTGTCACTCAAGACCAATAGAGAATACCACCCAAAAGACAATGCCAGATTCTAAATCACTGTCTCCATTTTTAATAAAGTTGAATATTTTAGAAAGTAATTCCTTATGGTGAATTGGAATCTGTCTCCCATAACATATCTGTCGGTTCTAGTTTTACATTCTTGGGCCAAACAGAACTGCTGTAATCCTGTGATAACCCTTCAAATATTTGGAAATTTTAACTGTGTGCCTAAAGCATCTAGGCTATTGTCATTCTGCATACTCTCTTTTGGATAACTTCTATGTTGGCATCTAGATCTATTCTTCATTGTTGCCACTTTCTCTCCTGTGTTACTTTTTTTTTAATCATATTTTATCATCCCATTAAGGCTGAAAACTCCTTGAGGAAAGAAGAAACTATGTCTTGCTTCATCCTTGTATACTGAAATCCTTAGCACAGTCCCTTCCATCTAGGGGGCATTAAATAAATGGTTGGTTAAGTGAACTTAACTCTTCATGAACAAGTCTTCTAATTATAGGTTCTAAAAATTTAGCAGGAATTATTGTCAAACTCATTGGCCTGTAGTTGAAATTATTTACTGAGTTTTCAAAATCCAGGAATTTGCCTTCATTAAATTCTGAAGGCATTTCTTACATTCACTTTGATTCCTCAGAGAACTCTGAAGGAAGCAAAATAATCTTATTTGTAAGATTGGTTTTTTTCCTGTATTTGAATACAGATTATCTGGCCCAGATGATGTGAACTCATAGGGCAACTAGGTTTTCAGGATTCTTTTTTTCATCAACTCTGTTACATAAACTTTTAATTCCAGATTAAACTAAATAGGTAGAACTATTTTTGTTCTACCTCTTCCAGTATTAAAATATTCTCCCTTGTAGGTAAAACAGAAGCAAATACTAGTTGGGTACTTCTGCCTTGCTTTCACAGTTCGTTATCACTTTTCTATCTACACCAATATTATTATCCTTTCCTTTTCCTTCTTTTTGCTTGTAACATAACTAAAAATGTTCTCATTGGCTCAAGCTTTTATCATAAGCCTCATTTTATTCCTGTCTATATTCTTCTTGGCCCTGTTATTTTTTGTATTAGGCTTCAGTTACTTTTAATGTTATTTTCAGAGATCTTTGAAAAGTATCATATAAAATGAAATGAACAAAATCAACATTCTTTTCTATTTGACTTTCATAAAGGGTTTCTTAATCATGTAAAAAAATTGTAAAAATTGTTTTGATTTTTAACCTTCTTCATATTTAAAACCTCATTTGGACTGCAATTTCCCTACCACTTTCTAGTTTGGTACATTATTTCACTTCTCTGAGCCTCAGTTTCCTCAGTTTCTTAACATATAATTTTTTTTTTTTTGGTAAGGCAGTTAGAGTTAAGTGACTTGCCCATGGTCACACACTTGATAGTAAGTATCAAGTGTCTGAGGCGGGATTTAAATTCAGGCCCTCCTCACTCCAGGGCCAGTGCCACCTAGCTGCCCCCACATATAATTTTTTTTTAAATAGATATAGTGGGCTCTCAAATCCTTTTGCAATTTTATTTGCATCACAATCTAAGCATTATAAAAAAAGGCTTTTTCTTCCTGAACAGCAATTAGTAGAAAGAATCATCCCATTAGTGTTCAAGCTCTAATTCTAGGGAACAAATAAGAAAGCACGGCCATGAGGAAAATATTCACTGTTTGCTGGGCAACAACAAATTTGGTGTCTTCATGAAGTATAAGCTCAAAATGCTCCCATGAGAGTAGGCAGATGGAAAATATATGCAGCCTTAAGAGTTATCAAGCCACAAAAAAAAAATAACAGAATGAAAAAGAAACTAATAACCCAGTAACAGATATTTACCAAATGAGGCTTTCAAAGCTAAGCATGAAGCAAAAGCTACCAAGACAGTTGCAGGAAGAATAACAGAACTATTTTACATGACACATTTGGAAACTGGCATAAGAGATTTCTCCAGATAATAATGAGTTATAATTTCAATGTTAGTCTCCCACTAAGTACAAATGACTGGTTTATATATCATCAGTCCACTGTGTCATAGAGTTGTTGATTTTCATTCACATTTCCTAAAAATATAGGACTCTGCATGAGACATCAGTGGGAAATATTAATTTTGGAGTAATGCTTAGTCAGGTTATTTACAGTGATCCTGAGACATGTTTGTCCTTGACATAGGAATTTAATTAATGATTGAATTGTATGATGAAAGGAGCTCTGGCAATGAAGTTGGGGTGACTTCATCCCAATTGGACAGCTCCATTGAACACTTATTTGTGTTCTTAGATACGTTCCTTATCCTCAGTTTCTTCATCTAAAGAAAATTACCCTAATAATACCATTTGCACTACCTATATCTTGCTGTGAAGAAAAGTTCTTAGTAAATCCTAAAGCTTTAAATAAATGTGAATTCTTGCTAGTTTTAATTATTTTACACATGCAGGTATGATTTTAGTTTTCTTCCCTCTGTCTTTTAAGGTTTTATATATAGATTAATCTCTGAGCAAGAAAACAAGAAGAATTTATCAGTAATATGTTGATGGTTCTAAATGAAGCCTCAGATATAAGTATAATTCTTAGAAAAATAAATTCTGAAATCTTGTCTTCATACATTTACTTAGTAGGTGACTTTGGGTCAGACACTTAAATCCTGTTTGAGCCAGTTTCCAATTTAGAAAAAAACCCTCAGAATTCATCATATTCAATTATTGTATTTATGAGATGTTAACCTTTGAAGAGACTTTAGAGGTTGTCTACACCAGTCTCTTCACTTTGCAGAGGAGAAACCAGAGGCTTTGATATTAAAAATGAGAGAAAAGCAAATTTAAATACACATTCCTAAAGGAAAGAAGTAATACTGTAATACTCATTACCAAAATGAGCAATGTGTTAAAGGTGAATCATGAGACTAATATGTACCAATGGTACCTCAGTGTCTTACTTTAATGAGAAGCATAATGGAATTGCTCTAAATGCATATATATATATATATGTTTTTAACATTGCTCATTAAACTGTTGACATTTTGTAGGTTGTCTGGGAACTAGACAATCAATATATTGAGAAATGAGGTTTTTATGTACAGTTTGAGGTAGGTCAAGGGATGCTTGAGTATAGGAAAAAAAAGTTTCTTTCAGGAAATTATGCTGCACTAAAGGTGAAGTGGAAAGAACACTGGATTTCAAACCCAAGGGCATTGTAAGGATGGGAAGGCATTTACTTTTGTGAGGGGCATCCCTTAGTTTTACCTTCATAAAACAAGGTATCAAACTTGATACTGAAGGTCCCTTCCAGCTCTAAAGCTATGTGATAATGAATTCTTCCTTTAAATGCAAATAGTATTGATAGCAAGTAGTATTTTCAACCTTCTTTTTGAAGAGTGAAGTATAGTGGAAGAATTAGGCAAATTTCCAGATAATTCAAGGTTTATCTGTAAAATTCAGGTCACATTGTTTTGTTTTGTTTTTTCACTTTTTTTAACCCATGTAATTGTCCTCATTTTATTTTATTTTGTAGGTATGGGACAGCTTTAGTTAGAAATTAGAAAAAAGTTCTGAGTGTGTTGCTAGAGAATAAAGAGGCCATAGTTTGAAAGATCAGGTATTTGAAGATACTCAGTTACTGAAATGTTAAGCATAATTATATCTATGCTATATGCCCCATTGGACTCTAATGGGAAGACTAGTTTAAAATCTTAAAGTAGATTGGCAAAAGGGATATGGGTTCCAATACTATTTAGGTACTTACTAGCTGTATGACTCAGCCTCAGTTTTGTGGTGATAATAGCACCTACTTCACCTGTTCTGAAGATCAGGTGAGATGTGTGAGAAATATGTATATATTTGTGTGTGTATAATCTCATATATTTGTGTGGATATATGTTTAAATGCACACACATATAAATAGACATACACGCATACATATGTGTATATATAGATAAGCTCAAACCTGTATAAGTGTATGTATACAGATATATCATAAATATATATGTACATGTATTGCTAATATCAATATATAATTTTATTTCTATGAAGCCCCATGTAAAAGTTATTATTGTCAGTATCATAATCAGAACCTCAGTTTTCTTCTCTGTAAAGGGAAGAGGTTGGACTAGGTGACTCTATGATCTTAATGGATTTCAATTTTTCCCCCACAGTAAAAGAAAGGATTACTATCAACAATGAATGTATCCCACAAGCAAATTTCATGTCCTTTTTCAATGTTTATATTCCTCCTGCCCCCTCTACTCAAGAATTAAGACTTTTATTCTGTTATGCTATTTAGTTGAGAATTACTAGGAGCGCCCCCTCATTTTGGGGGAAGTCATAGGGGAGAAGCAGACACATTCTGTGATGCCAAATGACTGAAAAACCAAGAGACATTTTCAGGCTACCTAGAAGCTGGCACCATTATAAATGACATCATGCTTTGATCCTTGGGTACCAGTAAAGCACGCTCAGCGCTCTTGTTCCTGGATATGATCATTTTTTTTTTCGATATAATTTGCTGATGGTTGGAATCTCAGCAGGTCAGGCTATTCGTCTCCCTTGGTATGGATGAGATGAAAATTTCACTCGGATGTCTCCAAGTCTGACGTTAAATTTCTGCTAAATCCTTAGAACTTTAGACCTCTTTCTCCTGAAAGAAGCAAACTGCCTGCAAGTGTGGTTTCATTAAAATATAATTAACATCCTCAAGGCCAAGAATATTCTCTCTGGCAAGAAATACGCTTTTCTGGCAAGAAAAAACTACTACTTTACAACAGAAACATGTTGTAGGCTCTTACAAATCAAGAAGATTTTACCACCTACTGATGCTCAGAAGCTAACATACCCGGATCCAGAAATTGGAAATTCCAAAGGAAAGTTTTATTCACCTACAGAAAGTGAATTGAGCTATACCTGTAAGAATATGTGTGCCCATGTTTACACATACAAATATGTTACATATTATATATGCATATATGTACGTAGGTATATAAAGCATATTATGTGTAAATATATACCAGCAACCAATCGACAAACATTATGTATAAATACCCACACATACAATCAATCAACAAAGAATTATTATATGTTTGCTTTGTGCCAGTCACTGTACTAAGCACTGGAGATTCAAACAAAAGGGAAAAAAAACACGTAGTCTCTCCCCTCAAGGAAGCCACACATTTTAATGGGAAAGACAACATGCAAATAATGTACTTATATATGGTGTAATTTAAAGGTAATTTCAGATGGAAGGAGCTAGCGTCATGTGGAAGAGCAAAGGCCTTCAGCAAAAAAGTGAGATCTGGGCTGAGTTTTGAAAGAAACGAGGGAAGCCATGGGGAAGAGATGAAGAGGAATAATGAAAATAGTATTTGCATATCACTTTAAGTTTTGTAAATCACTTTAAATATATTATTTCATTTGATCCTCACAACAACCCCATGAGTTGGTGCTATTATTCCCCATTTTGCAGCTGAGGAAAGTGAGGTTAAAAGGGTCAAGTGACTTACCCATGGTCACACAGATAAGTCAGTATCTGAGATAGGATTTGGACCCAAATCCAGCATTCTATCCACTTTACCTCCTAGCTGGTGAAGAAGACAACTCTAGACATAAGGATAGCCAATGAAAAGAAAACATGGAGGCCGGAAATTCAGTGTCCTGTGTGAGGAATGGCAAGTAGTGTGTGTGTGTTGTGTGTGTGTGTGTGTGTGTGTGTGTGTGTGTGTAAAATGTAAGAAGATTAAAAATATAGGAATGGGCCAGGTTGTGAAGGGTTTTAAAAGCTGAAAAGAGGGTTTAGCTAAAGGTAGAGGGCTTAGAAGCAGATGAGGAGAGGGAGTTCAGGTATTTGTGTAGACTGATTTCTCAAGCACTTTAGCAAAGATAGGGAGTCATCCAGAGTAAATGGAAAGCAACCACAGGGGAGAGATTCTAGCAGCTAGAAGGCCTCCTGCCTGAGGTAGCATTTCAGCTAAGTCCTGAAAGAAGCCAGGATTTTAAGAATGGAAGGGAGAGAGAATTCCAGGAATGGGGGACAGTCAGTGAAAAGAAATAAGGATGGAAGGAGGATACTGCATGGGAGGCAGAGCAAGTAGTACTAGAAATTTCAGAAGGACCAGGTTGTAAAAATAGTTTGATGCCAAATAAAACACTTTTAATAATTTGCCCCTGAAATTAATAGGAAGCCACTGGGCTTTACTGAGTAAGTGTAGGGTTTTTTTTGTGTGTGTGTGTGTGTGTGTGTGTGTGTGTGTGTGTGTGTGTGTGTGTGTGAGATAGAATTATATATTTGCCCATATACACACACATATTTATACATACATGCATGTATTTCTTTATATTTCCTTTATATTTGTTAGCATCCTTTTGATAGCAGCTTAGAATAATGATGAGTATTTCTGTTTTCTATGCTTTAAAAATAGTCAAAAAACTAATGCTTGTTTTGAATAAGCATAGCTAGTCCTGGAATATATACTGTGAACTAGCTCTGCATTAGCATACATATTTTTAGAGCTACAAGATTTAGACCTGGAAGGAAAATTTGAAGGTATTTGCAGAATTGGAAGGAAACTTAGAGACCGTTTAGTCTAATCCTCTCATTTTGAGCAATTGAGACTCAGAGTGACCTACCTTAGATCACACAGGTAGATCATCTGGTCCAATGCTCTCATTTTACTGATGAGGTAGCTGAAATTTGCCAGAGATGATGTAGTGGGCATTGAAACTTAGATTTTCTCACTCTAAATTCTAGTTCTCTTTAAACTAGACCACACTGATAGCTTTTTTCCTGGCATATTGAAAAATGGCAAACAAAAGGAACATGTAAGTGAACTAGAGGAACTAGATGTTCCACCTTGCCATTTCTCTTAAAGTATCCAATTTCTATCCACATTTTCAGAACTGTTTCAAAACTTAGCTCTTCATAAAAACTTCCTTGTTTACCCCAGTTCACTAATCTTTCTCCCTTCTCTGTAGTTCTCTGGCATTAACTTATATCCATCACCCATTTAGCATGGAAAGTACAATGTCATTGCTGATAGTGTAGGACTTTGAGACTGGAAGATGTGGCTTTAAATCCTGCCTTTGACACTGACTAGCTGTGTAACTGTAAATGCATTACTTATCCTCTAAGAATTACACAGTCTCTAAGTTTGTGAATTCCAAAACCAAAGAAGGAAATCATTGGTCCTTTCCATATTTACTGTAGGTGATGACTCATTTGATTCCTATGTCATGGCTCTAGATTTGCTAAATGATCTTTTATTTCTCATTTCTACCACTAGATCAGAAACCCCTTTTAAACAGGAATCAGCGAATTGTAAAATTATAGAATGCTAGATCTAGAAGAGGTCTGATATCTCTCCACATTTACAAGTAAGAAAGATGAAACCCAGATACATGATGTGACTTGGCCCAAATCAAATAAAAACTGATGAAGGCAGGATTCAAACTCAGTTGTCTTGGACTCCCAGGCCATGCTGCCTCCTTGACTTAGATTATGTATTTTCTGTAGTGCCTTGCATGTAATAGTAATAATGATAATAATGCAGATCTAGTAAGTATTCAATGAAGATAGTTCATGAAATACTTTATTGCAGAGATATATTTTTGAGACTAAAAAGAAACTACTGAGAGATAGCAAGTTATCTTATCAGTCCCTCCCCCCAATCTCTCACAGAGGCATGAACATATGAATACAACTGGTCATGGTGGTTTATTCCACCAACAACATATGGTAGGTTCCAATAGAAGAGGAACATTATGAGAAGTCAGGTTCATCATAGACAATGTCATTTCACCTTATTTTGAAGTAGGATTATGCATTTTGTGGCTCCTTTGGCTTGGCTACTGGAAAAAAAAAAGCCCTATGCAACAGTGATATCTTTCAGCCTCGATTTCTGTTTCTCAGCTCTGGTCACCTATGGCAATCAAGAGAAAATTATGGTCTGAACAGCCTTTATTTGTCTTAAATGCATAAGTGCTTAAATAGTTGTGTTCATGCTTGTGTATCTTGAAACCACAAGTAGCTGTTCAGACATTTAGTCTCATTAAAAGAAGGCACCAGTTTCTCTTCCATCACCAACAATTGATCTGTAATGACATTGTAAGCTTCATGCATTTTAAGAAGTTTCACCACCCAAGTCTGAAATAGATGGCAAAAAGCTCACTTTCATCTCAAAGGTCAGGAGGAAAGCTATCCTTCACTCATATAACATAGTGAGTGATTTTTATTTTATTTTTAAAAGTTTGAGTAAAATGGTACTGAATATCATAGCCCTCAGGTGTTTCATTCCTACTATGTGATCTCAAAATATTGAAGGAAATTTAGGATGCAATTTGTAGGAGCTTTTCTAGCATAATCCAGTTGCTATGGTAAACCTATTATTCCAGGCAAAGAAGGAGCATCTGTAGTAAAGTGTGAATCTCTTTTTTTCTTGTTTTATGTGAGCCTCTAATTATTCTTTAACTATGGAATTTGTACTGCAAGTGTGGTTATCACAATAAAAAGTGAAAGAATAAGGTCATAGAAAGTGTGCCTGCTATCATTTCAATGGCAGATGCATTTGATAATACAGTGTTTTTCCTAAGTGAACTCATTCTGCATCCTGTAAACACTTTGTTTCTTTTTAATAGAGGAAAGAAAGAGGATGGAAATGTAATGAGTTGGAATTAATGTTACCTGCTGATGCCCAGGTTAATGCTGTGCATTTTGGGAATATCAGCTATGCTCATCTGTGGCATGGATGACCACTTTTTTTTAACATTCATCACAAACTTTATTCAGTGGTAGCCTGGAAAGGGCATTCAGAGAGTGATTAACATCCTTCTTCTCCTACCCCACCCTTCAAAGAGGAAAAGAAAAGAAAAAAAAGAACATCAATGAAGCTTTTAAAAGAATGCACATTGATAACAGAAGGTAGATCACAGGGAAACCCAGACAAGCAGGATAGCCTGATATATTTTCCCACATTCATTCTACGTGTAAGGTTGCTCCCCGGTATGGATTATTTTGTGTATATTAAGGTTTCACTTCAAGCTTTTTCTACATTCATCACATTTATAGGTTTTATTTCTCAGCATGAATTTTCTCATGTTGTATGAGCTGCTTAAAGCCTTTTCTACTTTAAATAGCTTTCTATGGTCTCCCCTTAATATGAGTGAGCCCTTTGATGTCACTTTATATATGAGCTGTGCTAGAAGCTTTTCCTACATTCATTACAGTCAGATTTAGCTTAGGTGTGTACAATCATAGTGAAGGCTTTGCCACATCACTCTATTTAGAAGATTTCTTTCCAGTGTGAACTTCCTGCTGTTCAGTTAGTCATTCTGCTGAAGACTTTCTCACATTCATGGCGTTCAAGGAGTTTCTGGCCTGTGTAAATATATTGCATGAGATTGTGTATTTCAAGGTATTTCTTCTGTCTGAAGACTCTCACAACTCTCCCTACACTTGTAGAGTTTCCAGGATGAATTTTCTGATGTCATCTAATGGATGACTTCTGCCTGAAGACTTTCTCATTTTTCACACTCATTATATTTATGAGGTTTCTCTCCAATATGAGCTGTTTGACATTCAAGTAGGTATTGCTAACTGCTGAAGGCTTTCCCACATCCATTACATGTATTGAGGGGAGGTCCTCCAGGACGAGTGGTTTTTGTTTGTTTGTTTTTACAGCAAGGCATGTAATGATGCTAAAGGCTTTGCCACATTTACACTCAGAGTATATTCTTTGAGCACATACGCTATGAAAATGAATAGGGATTAAAGGAGAAGTAAAGAGCTTTTTATGATGATCAAACTTAAAAAGTTTATTTCCCAAAGAGATTGTATTATGTTCTAAAACCTGTTTGAAATTTTTTTTTCCAAGTGTATCATACTTATAGGAAAAAATTTTGTAGAAACTCCCTGTTGAGGAATGAAGATTAAGCTCAAACTAATGTTTTTTTTCCAAAAGTATTACATTCATGAATGCTTAATTTATTAATAATTGTGCTGCGAGTGACTTTTAATTTTCTGTGCAATCTCCCCTTGCTAAACTTCTTTCTCTTTGATGTATATCCCCCATAGGGATACCTGGCTCGGGATTGTATTCTTGGTTTCACAACTGGTCATCTGAATAATGGAATGTACATATGTGCTTCTTGGAACTTCTTCTAGAATCTCCAAATGAGAGATAAGAGCTGATTTGGAAACTGAAAATGGCCATTTGCACAGATTTCTCAAGGTCCTCCAGCATTGTATCCCTAAACAGGTCCCCCCATTTCTTTGGAGAGAAATCTGTGTCTACGTCTGTGGAAGTCAGATATTTCTCAGATCCAGTGGCCAGGAGACCAGAAGTCATTCTCTTCTTATCTTCCTCCTCCTCACTTCTCCTTTTGTGGGGAAGGCCAGAGTGTTGAAATGCAATAACTGCTATTTTGGACCATGCCTGAGTACTCAGGCTAATGTAGTGGTGCAGATTAGAAGTATAATGAAATAAGCCATTTGTAGATCATCCAGCTGGACAGGTAGGTGGCACAGTGGATAGAGTACTGGGCTTGGAGTCAAGAAGACTTATCTTACTGAGTTCAAATCTGACCTGAGACACTTACTAGCTGTGTGATCCTGTGCAAGCCACTTAACACTGTTTGCCTTAGTTTCCTTATCTGTAAAATGAACTAGAGAAGGAAATGGCAAACCACTCCAGTATCTTTGCCAAGAAAACCCCAAATGAGGTCACAAAGAGTTGGATACAACTGAAAAATGACTGAACAACAGATCACCAGACCTTCAGATCTCCAGCTGTTCCAGGGTGGTCCCCAGGTCCAGACTCCCCTGAAGTCCCCTCACGGGGCCAAGTAGCTAGAACTAGAAAGGATCATCTCATTCACACATCCCTTTTTACAGATCTGAGATCCAGAGAAGGTGAGTGATTTGCCCTGGGTCACACAGCCAGGATGTAGCAGCTGGTGGAATGAAAACTTAGGTCCTTGGCCTCTACATCAATGATCAATCAACATGTCCTCAGCTCCTAGATCCTAAGATACCTCTGAAGATGACCCCAGAAGATGACCTCAGCCCTTCCTCCAACACAGTCTCAATCTCTCTCTCTCTCTCTCTCTCTCTCTCTCTCTCTCTCTCTCTCTCTCTCTCTCTCTCTCTCACACATACACACACACACACACACACATACATGCAGACACCTACACACCACACACAGTTCCAGGTTAGCCCTTGACTGACATATACTCACATTCATCCTCATATACCCACATACTCCCACTCACATTTACTCATTTGGCCTCACACATACCCTCACTCCAATAAAATGAAGTCAGCTTCTCAAACTATAAAAAGTGGGGGGAATATTCTATATGGCCTCAGGGATCCTTTTAGAGATAAGTCTATGATTTTAGTATAATAAGAAGGAATTTTATTTATTGCTTGGAAGGAGCCCTAGATTTGGAAGCAGAAGTTGTAAGATCATTGGCTTGAAACTGGAAGGGACCTTAAAGGTCACTTAGTCCAACCACCTCATTTTATGGGTAAGAAATCCAGTGACATTGTTATTTGCCAGTTGTTACCAAATCAGCAAGTGGCAGAGCCAGCCTCAGTTCCAGTCCTCTGACTGAAGGTCTGATGGTCTTATCACTGCTCTACTCTGCCTCTAAGGTCTACAGTAATTCTGCAATTCACTGTTTGTGTCACCTTGGGAAAATCACTTCTCCTCTCTGGGCCTGAGTCTTTTCATAAGGACAACAAAAGGTTGGAATGAGATCATCTCTAACATCTCTCCTTGCTCCAAAAATGATGAGACTTTGCTGTTTGTTATTCTAAATGTACTTCATATCTACCCTGCTTGACACAGGATCTTAAATATCATGCAGTACTTTGGATAGAGGTGTAGAAAATCATAATCTTCCACCAATTCTACTCTATTGTCTCCTTGTGGAGTGGTGTTTTCAAGGTTATGACAGTAGAATATTCATTCTAGTGTGTGTTATCATAATGGAAAGACTTTGAGTACAGGCTAATTGACAGACCATATCTGCTCTTTGAAGGTCATCAAAGCTAAATGCAAAGATACCACCCCCTAGGTAAGACACATTAGTCCCCTTTGTCTCCACTCACATGGCCACCATCCAAGAGCAGGCCCTCATCACCTTTTCTTAGAACTGTTGGTAGAGCCTCCTAATTGATCTCTGTTTCTAGTCACTGCCTTCTCCTTCTAACCATCTGCATGACTGACAAAATAATCTCCCTGATGTACAAATCTACCTATGCCATTCCCATGGTAAAAAATCTTTAATGGCTCCTCGTTGCATAAGTAATATGTAGACACCTGAGCCTGACCTTTAGGTCTTCACAATCTGCTCCAATCTGCCTTTAAGGTTAATTTCATAACATGGATCTTTACCTAGTTTCTTTTTTTTTCTTTTGGTGAGGCAATTGGGGTTAAGTGACTTGCCCAGGGTCACACAGCTAGTGTCAAGATACTTTGAACCCAGGTCCTCCTGATTCCAGGCCTGGTGCTCTGTCTACTGTGCCACCTAGCTGCCCCCTACCAAGTTTCTTTTCCAGACAAACTGGACCTGACTTTCTATCTTCCTTCTTCTTGTGCATTCACATAAACCATCCCTAATCTTAGAATGAAAGTACTTCTCATCTATTCATTTTATTGAATCCTTAATTTACTTTAAAACTCTACTCTCTATGCCTCCTCTCATACCAGTATTGACCTAACACCTTCCTTTAAGTCCCAACTAAAATCCCACCTTCTACAGGAAAGCCCTTCCCCAAAGTCTCTTAATTCCAATGCTTTCCCTTTGAACATTATTTCCTATTTATCTTGCATATAGCTTGCTTTTGATATATTTGTTTGCATGTTGTCTCCCCTTTTAGATTTTAAACTCCTTGAGGGCGGGGATTATTTTTGCCTCTTTTTGTATCCTCAGTGCTTAGCACAGTGCCTGGCACATAGTAGGTACTTAATAAATGTTTGTTGAATGAATGAACTCAAGTGTCATCTCCTCTGAGGAGCCTTCTCTGATAACATAGAATTATGGGTGTTTTCCTTTCTAATTTTTCTTTGGATAAGGACTGCTTATCATTTCACTATTATAGAGAATTACTCAGTGAGGAACTTCTTTCTCCCAAAGGGTATCATCCTCCTTCTTGACAACTTACTAGTCTTAGAGAATATTCTAGACCATTGATAGGTTGAGAACTATCCAGGATCTCACAGATAGTATGTGTCAATGATAGGACTTGAAGTCAGGTCTTCCTGGCTCAGAGGTTAGTTCTCTATCTACTATACAAGGCTGTTGCTTCTATGTATATGTTGAATTCCCAGAAGAATATAAGGTTCTGGATGGTAATAACTTTTGTGATATTTTTGTTTTTATATCTTCACTGGGTAATACAGGGCTTGATATATACTGGGTATTTGGTAAATGTATGTTGAATGATAGTCCAACAGCACTAAAAATACAAAAGAGCAAATGTATTATTAGGAGTGGGTATGGTGGTTTTTTTAGGGGTTACAAGGGGGTAGGTATGATAGTAGATGATTAACACTTTCCTATATATTAGTTTAAGATGATTAAGGCCTTGGAACATTTTGAAGAGGAGGTACAAAGCAGAAAAGACATGCACAGAGTTTGAGAAAGAAGGCTTCCCTGGGAATAAGAAGTTGGATAACTCAGGAAGCAAGAGGATATGACAATGTAGCAAGAGGGATAAGGAGATTTCACGCCTATCAGTCTGGCTAATAGGAAGGAAAAGAAAAATGATAAATGTTGGAGAAGATGTGGGAAAATTGGAACACTAATACATTGTTGGTGGAGTTGTGAACTGATCCAACCATTCTGGAAAGCAATAAGCTATAAAACTGTGCATACCCTTTGATCCAACAATACAACTCTTGGGTCCATATCCCAAAGAGACCATAAAAATGGAAAAGGATCATCACATACAAAGATGTTTATAGCAGCTCTTTTTGTGATGGCAAAGGATTAGAAATTGAAAGGATGTCCTTCAGTTGGGGAATGGCTGAACAAGTGGTGGTATATGCAAATAAAGGAATACTATAAGAATTGATGAGCAGGCAGATTTCAGAAAAACTTCGAAAGACTTACATGAATTGATGCTGAGTAAAGTAAGCAGAACTAGGAGCACATTGTACACAGTAACAGCAACATCGTGTGATGATCAACTATGATAGATTTAGTTCTTCTCAGCAATAAGATGATCCAAGATAATTCCAAAAGGATCATGATGGAAAATGATATCCCCATCCAAAGAAAGAGCTATGGAGTCTGAATGCAGATTGAAGCATACTATTTTCTTTTTTTGTTTTTTCTTTTTCATGTTTTTCCCCCTTTTGTTCTTATTCTTCTTTCACAACATGACTAATATGGAAATACATCTGACATGAATGTACATGTGTAACCTATATCAGATTGCTTGATGTCTTGGGGAGAGGGAGAGGAGGGAAGGAGAAAATTTTGAATTCAAAATCTTATAAAAATAAATGTTGAAAATTATCTTTACATGTAATTGGAAAAAAATAAAATGCTGTTAAGTGGGGAAGGGGAGAGGAATGAGGAGAGAAGGAAACATTGTCACTAGTTTTGCCTAGCAAAGGCCCTATTGATTATGAAAGTAAAGTTAAATCATATTTTCTTTCCATTTTAGGAAATAGTTTTCAGTAACTTGTGGGTTTGGGTAGGTAATTAATTTATGGCCTTTACAATTGCTTTTAGATATCTTTTCCAGTTGGATGTAATGGACATCATTCAAAGTTTCAGAATCAATGCTGCTAGACTTAAGCTATTAAAATGGGAAAAAATGGGCAACTGCTGTACTAATATAGATTTTTCTTTCATTTTAAAATCCTGTGAGGGCAGATGTTATGAAGGAGTTAAATTACATCTTGTACAGAAAGCAGTTGAGAACTGTGGATAAGAGGTGAAAGCTAACGAGCCAACATAATAAAGTTTTGACCTTTTAGTTTCTAAAAACATAGTCCATGTAATCTTCATTTGATGAAAGTCTTAGATGGCTCCCAGAGCTACTTCTTTTCATTTCATCCTATAATTTGGCTGTACTATTTTGTCCTACAATAGAAAATGTGCATTCACAGAGGGGCTATCTCTTACTAGCACTGAAATAATGGAATTTTGTTTATAATTCCTTTAAAGCCACTGTTGACAACATCAAGAACAGACATTTCTTTATAGAGTAGGGTTTAGTATCTTTAAACTTTTTGGTAATTATAGTGATTAGGTGAAATCCTTTTTTTCCTAAATTAAGCTTCATTATTTTATTATTTCTGTTCACTTTAGAGGCATACAAGAATTTGCATATAGCTAGGATGCATTAAGAATTGGTCATAAACACTGGGCTTTTTTCCTATGTGACTAGATTTTTAAAGAGTTTTTAAATTTTTTTTTTTTACATTGAGAACTCCCAGGCAGTTACTTAATCCAAGGAGTGAATGTGAAGATTTACTTCTTCCCTTTACTCTATTTTCAATTCTCCAAGGTAGTAACATATTTTTTCAGGGTTTCTGAGTGTTTGAGGCTCCATGATAGAAACTTCCTATTCATCCAGTTCAATTTTTGTCCATTTTCTTCTATAGATCACCCCTTTAGGATTCATCTAATGTTACAGAAGCATCTGTCTGGGATGTTCATATTCTAGAGATTACAAAGAAGCTGTCCATCTCACACACTTGTCCCATGATCAGCCAACCTTTTTCGTTATATATTTGTAATTATAACCAGGGTGTCCCAAAAGTCTTAGTGCGGTTTAAAGCTTTAATGGTTTAAACTTTAATATTTTAAAGTTTTAATAGTCTAAAATTTGCACTAAGGATTTTGGGACCCCTTTTATTCTCCTTATGCTATTTTTGAGAACAGGCCATTATTTGAAATAGGCTGCAGGAATGTCTATATTACTTTTGAGTCTTCTACATGGATCTATTCTGATGCTTCTTCATGTAGGGAGAGGTGAGTCCAGAAAGCTGATGTGCTATACTGGAAATATTTAAAACGCCATCTAAGTGGCAGCCTTAGTCTTCTGTCTGAGAATCAATATAGCTAAACATGGAGAGATTTATCTCCAGGAAGCTGGTCACTAGTTGATTATTTCTTTAGCCATGGTGTCTCAAAACCACCAAATGACCTAAGAGCAACAACGTGGTAATAGACACTAAATACCTTTTCCATGGCAGCTAAATGATGATAGTTATAACAGCAACAATAATATAATAACAGTTACAGTGGTAGCACTTTAGGTTTGTAATGTACCATATATAGGTGTATTTCTCTGTGTGTGTGTGTGTGTGTGTGTGTGTGTGTGTGTGTGTACACTTGTTTGATACTCACAACAACCCTGCCAGGTAGGTCCTATTTTCCTCATTTTACATATAAGAAAATTGAGGATGAGAGATTGTGACTTCCCCAGAGGAACAATGCTAGTAAGTATCTGAGGCAAGATTTGGACTTGACATTCTTCTTTCTAGCTTATTAAGAGACTACTCTCATAATTTTCCTCCTATTTCTCTAACCCTTCCTTATTATTCTCCTTTGCTGGATCTTCATTCAGCCAGATCAAGCACACTTACTATGGATGTTCCTGAAGGCTCTTGTCTTCTCACTCTATGCTTTCTCATTTGGTGATCTTATCAGTTCCTATTGATTTAATATAATCTGTATTCTGATAATTCTAAGATCTCCTCATCTAGTCATAACATTTCTCCTAACCTCTGGACTCATTGTTCTAACTCCCTGCTAGACACTGTATCTCTAACTAGGTGTACTATAGACACCTAAAACTTAACATGTAAAAACTAAACTCATGATTCATATCTCTTAACCCTCCCTTATTCCTCACTTTTCTATTACTGTACAGGGCACCACCTTCCTCCCAGTCACCAAGACTCACAAACTAGATGTCATCCTCAACATTTCACTCTTTCACCACTCTTCGTATCCATTCAGTTTCCAAGTCCTGGAATGTTCTACCTTTGCAACATATCTCATGTACTGCATTCCTCTGACACTGTGATCACTATGATGCAGTCCCTCATTACTTCACTCCTGGACCACTGCAATAGCCTTCTAGTTGTTCTCTCTGCCTCAAATCTGCCCCCACACAAGTTCATCCTCCACTCAGCTGTTTAAATTGATTTTCTTAAATTCATGTCTGACCGTGTTATTAAAATAAATACCAGTGGCTCCCTATTGTCTCCAGGATCAAATCTAAAATCATCTGTATGTATTCAAAACCCTTCATCACCTTACCCACTCCTATCTTTTCCAGTTATTCTATATCTTATCTGCCTCCCCAACCCACACCCTAGAATTTTATCTTCTACAAATAGCCTTACTTAATCTCCCTTAATGCTAGTACCTTCCCCCAGTTAATTATTTCAAATTCATTTTGTATATACCTTTTTTGGTGCATAATTGTTTGTATATAGTCTACTCCATTAGACTGAGATCCTTGAGATCCTTAACCTTTCTTTACATCTCCAGCACTTAGCACAGTGCCTGGCACATAGTAGGCATTTAATAAATGCTTTCTGACTTCTTAACTTGACTTCTACTTCTATGAATTTGTACAAATTTTCTCCCATACCTATGATGCACTCTGTCTCTCTGCCGTCCCCCATGCTCCATCTTTTGCTTCTTTTAAAGCTTAGCAGAAGTACCACCTCCTACAAGAGATTTTTTTTTTATGGAGGTGGAGCCAAGATAGTGGAGTTGAGGCAGGAAGTCACCTGAACTGTCCCAAATCTCCCCACCCCAAACAACTTTTAAATAATGCTTCAAATAGAATTCTGAAACAGCAGAACCAGTAAAAGGTCAGGATGAAAAATAATTCAAATTAAGAAAAGCAAATTAAATGCTTATTTTTCAGACCATTAGGCAGAAAACGTTGATTAAAAATCAGTTGGAAACTAAATAATCTAATCCTAAAAAAGAGTGGATCAAAGAACAAATAATAGAAATAATCATTTCATTAAATTTAATCAATTTCATTAAAGAGACAACATGCCACAATTTGTGAAATGAAGCCAAAGAAGTATTAGGGGAAATTGTATATCTACAAATGTTTACATCAATAAAATATAGAAACAGCAGAGTAAGGATTTGGGCATGCAACTAAAAAACAAAAAACCTAGGAAAAGCACAAATAAAAAATCCCCAATTAAACACCAAATTGGAAATATTGAAAATCAAAGGAGAGATTAATAAAATTGAAAGTTAAAAAAAGGAAACAAAAAAATGAATAAAACTAGGAGCTGGTTTTACGAAAAAATAATAAGATAAATTGGTTAATTTGATTTAAAAAAAGAAAGAAAACCAAATTACCAGTACCAAAAAATAAATAAAGTTATATTCATCACCAATGAAGATGAAATTAAAACAATTATTAAGAGCTATTTTGCCCAATTACATGCCAATAAATCTAATGATTTAAGTGAACTGGATAATATTTATAAAAATATAAATTGCTCAGATTAATAGAAAAGGAAGTAGAATACTTAAATACATCCTCTTTAGAAAAAGAAATTTAATAGGCCCTAAATGATTTCCCTAAGAAAAAATCCCCAGGACCACATGGATTCACAAGTGAATTTTACCAAACATTTAAAGAACAATTACTTCCAATGCAATATAAACTATTTGGAAAACTAGGCAAAGAAGGAATCCTACAAAATTCTTTTTATGACACAAATATGATACCCATACCTAAACCAGAAAGAGAAAAAAAACAGAAAGAAAACTATAGAACAATTTCCCTAATGAATATTGGTGCAAAAATTTTTAGTAAAATACCAGCAAGGAGATTACAGCAATATATTGCAAAGATCATGAAGCAGAACTAGGTGACATTTATACCAAGAGTGCAAGACTTGTTCGATATTAGAAAAAACTATCAGCATAATTGACCACATCAGTTACCAAAAAAAAGCAACAACAAAAATAATATGATTATCTCAATAGATGCAGAAAAAAGCTTTTGACAAAATATAAGGCTCATTCCTATTACAAACACAAGAAAGCATAGGAATAAGTGACACTTTCCTTAAAATGATAAGTTGTATTTATCTAAAAGCAACAGCAAGCAAGCATTATCTGTAATGGTGATAAGCTAGAAGCCTTCTCAGTAGCATCAGGTATGAAACAAGGATGCCTGTCTTCATTACTATTTTTGAATATTGTATTAGAAATGCTAGCTATAGCAATGAGAGAAGAAAAATTAATTGGAAAAATTAAAAGAGGCAGTTAGGAAATAAAACTATCATTCTTTGTAGATGATATGATGTTATGCCTAGAGAATCCTAGAGAATCAATTACAAAACTAGTTGAAATGATTTACAACTTCAACAAAGTTTCAGACTATAAAATAAGCCCACATAAATCATCAGTATTTCTCTATATTACCAACAAAGTCAAGTAGAAAGAGATAGAAATAGAAATTACATTTAAAATAACTGCAGACAATATAAAATACTTGGGACTCTATCTTCAAACACAAACCGTGAAGCTATCTGGACACAATTACAAAACACTTGTCACGCAAATAAAGTAAGCTATAATCACTTGGAGAAATATTAATTGCTTATTGATATGCCAAGCCAAAATAATAAAAATGATAATTCTACTAACTTACTTATTCAGTGCCATTCCAATCAAACTATGAAACAACTATTTTATACATTTAGAAAATAATAATAAAATTCATGTGGAAGAACAAAAGATCAAGAATATCAAGGGAATCAATGGAAAAAAAAAAGTGAAGATGGTTTAGCCATGCTAGATCTCAAACTGCATTACAAAGTGGTAATTATCAATTATCAATCTGGTACTGGGTAAGAAATAGTGTGATAGATCAGTGGAATAGATTAGGTATATAATACATAGTAGTAAATGACCACAGTAATCTAGTGTTTGATAAACTTAAAGGTCCAAGCTTTTGGGACAATAACTCACTATTTGACAAGAATTTCTGGGAAACTTGGAAAGAAACTTGGCAGAAATGAGGTGTAGACCAATATCTCACACAGTATACCAAGATAACATCAAAACAGATACATGATTTTGATAGATCTATGAATAAAGGAAGAATCTGTGACCAAACAAGAGATAGAGAATGTTATAGAAAGTTACCTGGATAATTTTATTACATTCAATTAAAAAGTTTATGCACAAACAAAACCAATCCTATTATGATTAGAAGGAAAGCAGGAAACTCAGAAAAAAAATTACAGCAAGATCCTCTGAAAAAGGCCTCATTTCTCAAATATAAAAAAGAATACTGTCAAATTTATAAGAAGATGAGTCATTCCCAATTGGTGAATGGTCAAAGGATGTGAACAGGCAGTTTTCAGAAAAAGAAATCAAAGATATCTATAGTCATATGGAAAAAAATGTTTTAAATCACTACTTATTGGAGTAATGCAAATTAAAACAACTCTGAGATTCTACCTCACACCTATCAGATTGGCTAATATGACAGAAAAGTTAAATGAGAAATATTGGAAGAGATGTGGAAAAAATGGGACACTAATGCATTGATGGTAGAGTTGTAAATTGATCCAACCATTCTGGAAAGCAAGTTGGAACTACACCCGGAGGGTATAAAACTGCGCATACTGTTTGACTCAGCAATATCGTTACTAGGTCTGTATTGGGGAATGAATGAATAAATTGTGGTATGTGATTGTGATGGAATTCTATTGTACAATAAGAAATGATGAGCAGGATGTTTTTAGGACAACCTGGGAAGTCTGTGATGGGATAAATTCTCCTCATCCACTCTGGGTGAGACAAATTATGATTTTCTTGTTCATGGCTTTCTATGAGCTGAGAAGTGAATATTTTCAGGCTCAACTGAATTCATTTAATAATGATTTTTTAATATGAGCAAGCTTTAGTTTTAAGCACCAAGGATATATGTAAGTATATCATGCCTGACTCTGTGATTCCATGCATCATAGCACACCAGGACCTTCTATCCTCCACTTCTATCTTTTGAAGTCTGTCCAAGTTCATGTTTGTTGTTTCCTTGATACTATCTATCTCATCCTCTGCCATTCCCTTTTCCTTCTACCTTCAATCCTTCCCAATATCAGGGCCTTTTCCAGTGAGTCTTGTCTCATTATGTGGCCAAAGTATTTAAGGTTCAGCTTCAGTATTTGACCTTCCAGTGAACACTCTACTGGGGTTTGGGGAAGATATTATTAGGTAAACACAAATTTTCTACAAAGTAATGTACAAATCATTTTGTGAAGAGGGAATAGTACTAATTTTGTGATGAGCTTTGGAAAGGACTTGAGGGATAGCTGTGCTAAAGGCACATAGGAAAGTGACTGAAAGTTGCATATAGTGATCAGTAAGGAGGGGAGTTCGGTATGAAGTGCACAGTGGAAACTACAGAAATAGTCTTCAAAGGTAGATTGAAGCCAGTCTGTCAAACAGAGAGTTTGTATTTTTTTTGGAAATGAAAGGGAGCCTTTGAAGTCTCTTGAGCAGTGGAGTTTTAAATTCATTATTAAGCAATATGAATTTGCTAGCTGTGTCTGGATGGATTGGAGAGAAGAGAATTGAGAAAGGATATTGGGAGGCTGTTATAGTGGTCCAGACGAGAGATGATGAGGATTTGAATTAGAGTGATGTCTCTGAGAATAGAGAGGAGAGTGATGTGATTTTAGAATTGGCAAGGTCTGGCAAATGATGAATATAGATAATGAAGGAGACCATCAAGGTTGAAAACTTGGATGACTGGAAGGATGGTAGTATATTTGACAGAAATAGAAAAGTTAGGAAGGGGAATAATGAATTCTGGATTGGATATATTGTATTTGAGATTCTTATGGGTCATCCAGGTGGAGATGTTCACAGGAAATTCATGGTGCATGCCTTGACCCCAGGAGAGGACTGGATGTGTAGATTTGGGAGTCCTCTACACAGAGGTGATAATTGAGTCCATGGTAGCTGACAAGATCACTGTAGGGGAAAAATAGTGAAGAGAGAAAAGGAAAGAGGACCAAGGACAGAACCCCAGGGTACAACAAACTGTAGAGTGATGGACACAGAATGTGTGTGTTCTTGGGAAGAGATTTATCTGAATAGGGTCTCTTGACAACTCTGCCCCCGCCCCAACTCACTATGGCCTCAAATGTTAGTCCTTTCTGATTTTTGTCTATGGTTATATTTAGATATCTTGTGAGCCTGAGTGCTTATATAAGATATTTGGTTCCTACCCTTTGTTCCTATCAGCAAAAGATACTGAAAGTGAGCTCTCAGTGAGAAGTATAGAAGTCTATCCAAAATGTACCTCAGTATTAAGAAGGAGCCTCTAAGACAAGGGTTATGTACTAGTGTGAATGGATATACATATTATCACAAATTGAAAGCTAGAAGGAGCTTTAGAAATAATCAAGTCCAGCCTCCTCTTTTTACAGATGAAGAAACTAAGGCAAAGAAAGGTTAAATGATTTGCCCAGGGTCACACAGCTATTAAATGTCTGAGGCAGGGTTTGAAATCAGGTATTCCTGACTCCAGGCTCAGTGATGTATCCATTATAGTCCAATCCTCTCACTTTACTAATGTGAAAACTGAGGCCCAGAGTTTAGGTAGCTTGCCTAAGGACTACCAAGTCACAGAGATGAGATTAAAACTCATGCTTTCTGCTCCCAAATACCATATTTCCCACCTACACCCCACTTAATATTCCATTATTAGCATACCTCTGAGAGTAGGAGCAAGGATCTACCCAGTTATGGTGGAGGTTGGATTGGGTCATCTGTAAAGATCTTCAGAAGAAACAGTGAGGACTCATGTGGTGGTCATCCCTATGATATTCTAGCTTACTTTTATAAACTAGTTTAAGGTGTACAAAAGCAATTTACACACATCTGATTTTCTCTCCACATCAATCCTGCGAAGTAGAAAGTATTATTATCCCCATTTTACAAATGAACAAAGTGAGGCTCAGAGCGGATAAATTACTTGTCCAGGGTGAGACAATGTGTGTGTGTGTGTGTGTGTGTGTGTGTGTGTGTGTGTGTGTGTGTGTGTGTAAGGGGAACTTCCACCATGTGTCAGACACTGTGCTAAGTGGCATAAAAATATAATCTCATTTGATTCTCACAACAATTCTGGGATGTATGTGTTATTTTTTTTCCCATTTTATAGTCGAGGAAACTGAGGCAGACAGATGTTAAGTGGCTGAGGCAGACAGATGTTAAGTGGCTGATGCAAGGTAACAGAGCTAGTGAGTGTCTGAAGCTGGACTGAACTCAGGTCTTCCTCGCTCTAGGGTCTGTGGTCTGTCCATTGAACCACCTGTTTATCTGCCTCTAAAGTCAGGGCTGAATCTGCTAGGCCAGACTGCCATTGCTATGTCCTTCTATGTAAGGTCTCCTCTATGAGGAGAAGACCTGGGTCTTATTTACATCATTGAACTTACCAACTTTTATTTCAAATGGACATTTAAATTGAATAAAATTAGCATGTTTTATCGAAACACTCTTTTTGAATCTATTTGGCTGTCAATGAGCCCATTTAGTTGAACTTTGTCATTGATTCTTTTGTGAGTATTGAATTATAGAGCTACACTCTATTTTTCTTATTGTAAAGGCACAGATTTAAAAAAAATATTTTGCCTCAACTTCAAACTGAAGTTCTTTAATAAGGTTTCACAAATGTCAAAAGATTTACGAGAGATAGTAGAGACAGCCATGAAGGAGCCCAGGAAAATTTTGGTGAACTTCCTGCAATTATAGTGGTTGACCTAATAACAAATTGTAGGAGCTCTCTCAGGCCACAGCTATATTTTGGGAAAAACAATGCCTCTTTCTCAGATTAATTTTAATTTAACAAGCACTTATTATATATCCACTATTTGCAAGGCACTGTGCTAGTAGCCAGATAGACAAATAGTCTATAGAAAGTAGCTGGATAGTATATAGAATGAAATAATCCCTGCTTTCGAGGAGATTGCAGTTCATTGTGCCCATGTAATAAATAAAATTACATGCAGAATAATGTTCTGGCACAAGTCTGATATGAAAGGTAATTTATTTTTGAAAGGTAATTTGTTAACAAGTGAACAGTGGTTGTATGGGGTACAGTAGAAGGGTGGGGAAGAGTGGGTGACAGGGACATAGGAGGGATGGGACTGACATGGATTAATATCAGAGGAGTTAGCTTCCTTTTTCATGTAGCATTTTACTGTTAATAATAATGATTTAAAAATACTTCAATACTTATAAAATGATTATTAATACCTTTCTGATTTCCTAGATCTCAGTATTTTCAAATGTTCTCTGTTTTATATCAGGAATAAATAACAACAAATTCTATTTAGCACCTAATTGTTTTAGCACCTAATTTAGTACCCAATAGCCTGTTATGATACATAGGTGTGAATATTTATATTTGCTATAACTAGTAGGTCTTTGAACTGTAGAAGTAATGATAAAAGATATTCATTTGAAAATTATATTTGCCAACATCAATTTCAAGATGGCAGGCTGAGTCACAAATCAGATTCTGGGTGTTTCAGGATACCTTTTAGTGTTGTACTACTCAATAAAAATCCATCAACTCCTTTGAAATTTATTGCCAGTTATGAAATGCCCCACTATTGAGTTGAAACTATGACCTTACTTGCTCTATTTAATTAAGTCTGTGACAAGAGAAGTCTGACTCAACTGAATTATCTTTGTAAGTGAGTGGCCAATGAAAAGAGATAATGGTGGATGGCTCTCTGGGGTGAATAGTCCATCACAAATATTGTACAACTTGTGAATCTGTTCTCTTTAGAACTTGTGTTTGAACTTTATCTTAGCAAGGACACAGAGTGCTAGATACTGATGTATTGGCAGGAATAGAATTGATCTAGTCTGCTTTTGTTTGATTTCTTCCCCTTCTTCCTCACATTTCCCCCAGGTTGTTATGATACCGTGGAGCTAATTCTACCTTTATTTTTTCCATCATTGCTTCCCCAGGCAAATGTGAATGTGGCCAGTGTACCTGCTACCCTCCAGGAGATAGCAGAGTTTATGGCAAGACCTGTGAATGTGATGATCGGAAGTGTGAAGACTTGGATGGGACAATCTGTGGAGGTGTGTATTATCCATCCCCATAAGGGAAATGGTTATTTTGCTTTATGTGTAACTTGTATTACTTGGAACAGCTAGTCAATACAGTGGATAGAGCGTCAGACCTGGAGTCAAATTAGAGTTCAATTCCATTATTAGACACTTACTAGCTATATGACCCTGGACAAGTCGCATGACCATTTTTTGCCTCAGTGTCCTCACTTGTAAAATGCACCTACTAAATGCAAATAATTGTACCTGCTTCTCAGTGATGTTATGAGGATCAAATGAGATAATTGTTGTAAAGTGCTTAGCACAGTGCCTGGCATACCGTAAGCTCTATACAAATGTTAGCTAATATTATTACTTGGTTAGCTGGCATTATCATAATCTCATAGCTTTGTCCTGTAGCTAGTATTTTGAAAGCTAGCATATCTTCATTTTAACTGGAAGACATTGTATACAAAATGTAGAGCTCTAAACCCTACAGACAATAATATATTTTTAAAGGATGTTATTTCTAAGCATTCCTATTCCAAGAAAAAAACCTTTTGTCACTTGAAATAGAAGCAGCTGTAGGTGCAATAGAGAACTGAACATGGAGTCAGGAATATCTGAGTTCAAATATGATACTAGGCGTGTGACTCTGAGCAAGTCACTTAACTTTTATCTGTCTCACTTCCCTCATTTCTGAAATGTATATAATAACAATTTCCTTCCCAAAGTTTTTTTAAGGATATTTGAGGTAATATTTGTAAAGCACTTTGCAAGCCTAAGTGCATTATGTAAGTATTATTAGTAGTATTTCTTGGCCTTTCATTGTAATATTACTCATTAACCCAGAAGAATACTACAATACTTCACCCCTCCATCTCCCTGTGAGCATCTACTATTTCTGTCACACTCCAAGTCCATAAAGTTTTGGTGATAAGATCGATTAGAGATCTCTGAGTACTGCTTAATCAGGATTTTAGAGATACATTGGACAATTTATTATAAACCCCAGAGGACAAGTAAATAGCAGAGTATGAATTAAACTGTCTATGTAGAGAACCCGTTAAATCACAAATTCCCAGATTTTCAGTTTTGGAAGTAATCTTAGAGGTTAGCTCTTCTACCCCATACTTCAACCAGATGGTCTCAAAGACAATCTCTAGTGCTAGGGACCCATTTTAGAAAGGTAGGATGTTTTCTCTTATAGCAATACAGAGATCTGCCTCATTGGAAGTTTCACCTATTACTCTTAGTCTTGTCCTTCAGAGCCAAAAATAAAAAAAAAAATAAAAATGTTTAATGCTTTTTGCACATGGCTGCACTTCACTTAGTTAAAACAATACCAATGCACTTTCCAACAAATTCCCTTTTTCCAGGATAAGCATCCCTACTTCTTTGACTAATTCCCATCTCTAGCTTCGTCACAGTCCTGGTAACTCTCTAGCTGATGTGCTCCAGTTTATCAATATTCTTACTAAAATATGATGTGAAAAGAGTAAAAAAGAACTATTTTCAAGCATTTTGGACACTGGAAATCTATTGACATACCCTAAAACTATGTTAACTTCTGCTATAGCATATTGTTGACTTATATTGGGTTTGCAGTCCAGTAAAATCCCTAGATGATTATCACATGGAACATAATCTAGCTATGCCTCCTTTCTCCTAAACTGATGTGTCATTATTTGAATCTCAGTGCAGGACTTCTCCCTGCCCCCCAATTCCTTTTCAACTTCATTTTATTCCCCAATGATTCCCTAGGTATATTTTAGGTTGTCAAGGTGTTCTCTTAGTAATGATGATTGAATAACCATGATAGTAGGGACTAGCCATTGGGTATTAGTGCAAGGAGTAAGAAAGCTCAGTTTTTGGTGGAATAGTCATAGAGAATAATTATAAGAACAAGAAGGGAAAAAAAAGAACAGACAGTGACTGTGATTCAGTGAGGTCTGAGTGAAGGCACTGAAAAGACTGGAGTCTCAGAGATTACATATAGGAATGAGTCATCAAGTTTGTGCTCAGCACATTAGAAGCCCCGGAAATGCATGCGTGAGAATAGAGGACAGAAAAGAACATTCATTTTGATAGAGCATTGAGAGAAAGTGTGATAGGCTCTGTGTGAAGGTGGATCTGAATGTCCTCTCATTTAGTGGTGCAAGTGTGGGAGCAATCATGAGAGAGCTCAGTGAGAGCTTGTATATCTGATTGGCCCATTTCTGAGCCCCTCTAGTCTCTGTACCAGCAAATTCAAATGAAATCAAGTAGCAAGAGTGTGGCTACCAGTGAATAGCAAAAAAGGCCCCAACAGCAATTAATCTAGGTATGTACTATTTGTGGCTTTTATATTGTGGTTAAATGCCTTGCTCGTGGTCACACAACTAGTAAGGGCATGAAGCAGCCTTCAAATCCAGGTTTTCCTACTATGTCCAGCATTACACTGCCTCTATGTAATATGCCAAAGATAGCTATCACTCTACTGTGTTCTCTCTAATGCCCTTAGGGTTACCCTTAATGTTGATTCTTTGGAAATTGTGGTATTTCATGACTCATAATGGTGTGAAAAAATGGGGTTTTATAACAGGGTTTCTTCACCATAACTTTATTAATATTCTGGCACTGATGAAACACGGCTTCCTCTGGAAGAAACTATATGCTTGTCTCTCCTCTCTAGTATTGGGTGTTTCTTCTGGACCAAGAGAGGAAGTAGACATACTCTTCCCCATCGTACTATCATCGTATCTCCTCACTTGAGCTTCGCTCCATTCACCTAAGTTATCTAATTTAGATTCTTGGTGAAAACATGTACCAACTGCCAGGTCTTTCTCAAGTCAATCAATCAATGAGCATTTACTTGTTTGCCATTTGTCATATGCTATGCTGGGAATACAAATGCAAAAATGAGATAATTCTTTCCCTCTAGAAGGCTGAGAGGGAAGTATAATATGCTTATAGAAAAGCAAATACAGAATTACATACAAAATAAATACAGAGTAATTAGTATTTAGCTAATACGAATATTAACTAATATTGACAGAGTAATTAGCAACTGGAGAATCAGAAAAGGCCTTTTGAAGGAGGTGGCATGTGATCTGAGCAATGAAAGAAACTAGATGTTTCCAAAGAGTGAAACAAGAGGGTATTCCAGGAATGGGAGGCAGAGGAAAAGCTATATAAAGGGTTGGAGGTAGAGATGCAAGGTAGTGTAGATTAGTCTGGCCCTACTCAGAGTTATCAGGCTGGAAAGAGAGGTTAGAGTCAGACTTTGATCTTCCCAAGAGTAAATTATTGTTTTTGGAGGGGATGGAGCAAGCATTAACAATTAGGCAAATGGACAATGAAACAAAATGACAGAGTAGGCAATTTGGAGGATGGCATGGAATAGCTGATATACCCTTAGCAAGTCCTGGGTAAATAGCAATGGATTGTGACTCCTTAAGTCTCTCAATAGGAAGAATGAGAGAGGTGGCAGGAGAGAGAGAATGAAGCTATGCTCATGAAAGGAGAGGAGCACAAAACAGTCCTAATGAAGAGTGCTACCATGGGGGAAGAGATGTATGCTGGTAATGAGAGATGAAGATGATACTGAAGAATGGGTTTCGTTTGGGGGAAATTGGTGTATTGAGAAACTAGTTTCTTTGAAAGAATATTTTGGACAATATCCTGGTTCAGGAGAAGGGACAGATGAACTCCTTGGAGGGGCTAAGACATGGGACAGTGGTTCTATTAATTTGTTTTTATTTTCTTTTAGTAAATTTATATTTATATTTTGCATTTTGCATTTCGCATTTCCTATCTTTCTAAATGTATTCCTCCTTCCCAGAGAGCTATTTTGTTTTTTTAATAAGGAAGAAAGGAGAGAAAAAGGTTCAGCAAAATTAGCCAACACAAAAAGGTATGACATTATCTGAGTGTTCCCTACTACCCATCATCCCCATCTCTGCAAAGAAAGCTTAGGGGAAATGCTTCCACATATTTCTTCTCTGAGACCAAGCTTAGTCGCTGTGATTTCACAGCATTCAGTTGTAGTCATTCTGCTCTCATTTTTATGCTGTAGTCATTATGAATATGGTTTTTCTGCTTTTTCTTAACTTCACTTTGTATCATTTCATGGAAGTCTTCTCATGCTTCTCTGTAATCATTATATTCATCATTTCTCACCGCACAAATAATATTCAATACATTCACATATCGTAACTCATGTAGGCATGAGCTTTTTTCCTAGTTGTTCACGCTATAAAAATCATGCTTTCTTTGGGAGTATATTAAGCAGGGCTAACTCTGTTCTCATAATTTCAAGTTGTTTTCCAGAATAGTTGGGCCAGTTCTTATCTCTGCCAATAATGCTTTAATGTGCTCATCTTTCCACAAGCCTTCTAGCATTTATCATTCTCAACTTTTGTGAATTTTATCAATTTGAGAGTTGGAACCTCTGGAACCTCTGAATTCTTTTGATGTGCATTTTCTTATTGGTGCACTCTTTCATATTGTTAATAGTTCTCAATTCTTTTGAGTACTGTCATGTCCTTTGATCAGGTGTCTATTGGAGAATGGCTTTTAGCCTTCTATACCCTTTTTTCTAAAGGCTGCTTTAATGCATGGCATTATATAAACCTCGACTATTATCAGAAGAAATCTTGGATTTCCTTTATGTCTAAACTGTTCCATGTAACAGAGAGTTCCCTATGAAAGACAGTAGAAGAGATGAGCACAGTCACTAAAATAAACATTTGAATGATTTTCCCCAAAGGATGAGAGGGAGAGAATTAAGATACCTGACAAGGTAAGACAATTGTAAAGATGAATCCAAGTCCCCATGTCTGGTTTTTTTTTCTTTCTTATTATAATGGACAACTTCAGAATTGTTGTTCTGTCCTAGAAAATGTAAGATTTTCTATTGTAGATCAGTGTGAATATTATGGGATATAGCACAGCTGCATCTGTACCTTCCTATAAATTCCTTTATAATTATAGTCCCCTTCTTTAGCACTTTGAATGGTTGGTCTCTCATCTAACAGGGGGAAATTATTTTGTTCTGCCAAAGATAATATCTTTTCTGTCTCTTACTCCTCTTTAACACTCTCTTTATCCTTGAACCAAAATTCTCAAATCCATCTTTTCAGAATTATTTTTAACAGAGATTCTACAACCACGTTCCTTTCTTGGATCATCTTCCTGTTGGACAACCCAGTCTTCTTATGATGCATATTATATTGAGAGCAAATTGGGTCAGACCACTTGAATTTTTTCATATCACAGTATGATTAAAGTCTTCAATTTTTTAAATATATTTTAAATGCACCTAAAACCCCACCTTTTTCATAGATTATCTCTGCATACATTTTTCCTACAGAATTTCTTGGGAATTTTCACAATCATTTTGTATATATTTGTACTTATATTTTAGATGTTGGTTCTTTGATCAAATTTAAGCTTCTTAAGGGGCAGGGACGATTTCAGTCAATAAAAGGAGATTTGTTAAGCACCTACTATGTACCAGGTACTGTTCTAAGCACTGGAGATACAAAAAAAAGACAAAAGACAATCCTTGTCCTCAAAGAGCTCACAGTCTGTTGAGAGACGCCAACAAGCAGAAAAAAAAATTACTAACAAACTATGTAAAGGATGAACAGGAAATAGTCAACAAAGGTGAGGCACTAGAATTAAGAAGGCTTGAAAAAGGCTTCCTCAAGAAAATGGTATTTTAGTTGTGACTTTAAGGAATTCAGGGGACTCAGTAGGTAGAGATGAGAGAGAGAGAATCCCAGGCATGAGAGATAGCCAGAGATAATGCCCAGAGCCAAGAGAGGAGTGTCTTGTTCAAGGAATAGCAAGGAAGCTACTGTCACAGTATCAAAGAGTACATAACGGAATAAAATATGAGTAGACTGGAAAGGGTTGGCCTTAGGAAGGTTAGGAAGAGATTAGGTTAGCAAGAGCTTTGAAGGGCAGGCAAAGGATTTTGCATTTGATCCTGGAGAAAATAGAGAGCTACTGAAATTTGCTAAATAGTGGAGTGACATAGTGGGACCTGAGCTTTAGGAAATCACTTTGGCAGCTCAGTGGTGGTTGAATAGGAGTAGGGAGTATCAGAAGAGAGAAAGGATCATATTCAAGAAATGTTGCAAAGGTGAAATGGACAGGCCTTGGTAACAAATTGTATATGGGAGAGTGAGAGATAGTGAGGAGTCCAGGATGACTCCTAGGTTGTGAGCCTGGGGGACTAGGGTGATGGTGTTGCCCTCCATAGTAATAGGGAAGTTAGGAGGGGGTAAGAATTTAGAGGAAAAGATAATGAGTTCAGTTTTAGACATGTTGATTTTAAGAAGTCTGCTGGATATCTTAGAGGCAGTTGGGGATGTTAGGTTGGAGGTCAGCAGAGAGGTTGGTGGAGAAAAGTTAAATTTGCAAATCATCATTACAGAGATGGTAATTAAATCCATGGGTGATGATGAGATCATCAAGTGAAATAGCATAGAGGGAGAAGTAAAGATAGAGAACCCTGTGCATGCCTGCAAGCATGACCTGGATGTAGATTCAGCAGATGAGTAGGAGGAGAGTCAGGAGAGAATGGTTTTACTTTTGTCTTTGTGTTTACAATGCCCAGCTCAATGCTTAGCATATAGTAAGCGTATAAATGTTTATTGATTGATTGGTGATAGAATTTAGGGGCTTACTTATGTAATATCTATAAATTAACACTCTAAATTTTCTTCTTTTGGTTTCTTCAATTGTCCCTATCTCGTTAGTTATTTAAAAAAGCTTTTGGTAGAACTTATTGTTAATTCTAAATTTATGGATCTCTTTTGTTCTGCTGATATTTCTACTGAGCATGCGACAGTGTCCCGTGTACTATTTATATACCTCAATTGAAGTTTGATTTCTAAAGTCACTTTGCTTTTGGAAAGTGAACAATTCATGACCTGCTCAGTCTGTTAACGGTGTTTCTCTGTATCTTTGCATCAAAAGTAGATTAAAAAAATAAGGGATAAAAAGTGGGTTTGGGACTGCCTGAGGGGGATCATCTTCCTAATTTAAAGCAAAGTATAACATTTGCTTCAATTATTTAGATTATTATTATTCTAATTACCTGAAGTAATTGCATAATTGGTTCCAGTTTCAATTTTATTTGCTGGGAAAACACAATTTGAGTCTCACACCATCACTTTCTTTTCAATAAAATTTCAGTTCAAGTGAAAATATACATTTTGACTTAATAGATTTTCAAGTAGAGAAAGAACCATAGAGAACAATAAATCACAGTTATCCTTACAAATGTACTGTGATCTTTAGTGAAAGGGAAGGATGGGTTGTTTAATTTTTTTTTGTTTAATTTATTTGAGTTGTCTCCCTTAAAATTCCAAATTAATGGAAAAGAAAGGAAAAATAAGATCCTTCTCTGAGTTACTTAAGCAACTAGTTCCCTATGCTTCAAGGGATTCATCAGGACATAGCTGCAGTCTGGGAGAGATTGGAATGTGTAGTTTGGGCAAAGCCTTTAGAAGAGAAAAGCAGATTTAGCAAGTGAATATCTGGTTAAGAAGCTGGTGCCAGAGACTAATATTGGGGATTCTGGAATCTGGACCTTAAAATTCAGTAATTTCAGGATACTGGTCAGGGTAGGACTGTACCTAATAAGACCTGTTTTATAAAAATTTGCCTGAATTCTTGCAAATCTAATTTTTAAAAATAAGCTTTAAAAATGAAGGGGAAGAAAAAAAAAAATATATATATATATGTATATTAATCAGGTTAGATACCTTAAAGAGTAGCTAAAATTTAGCAAGCATTTTCAGAGAGAAACCCAGAAATTCACTGAGAACAAAATACAAGGGGGGAAAAGCCAAAAATAAAATCCAAGATGTTAAATATCTACACACAAGTACATGAAGGATAGATCATAAGCAATTTGAACTAGTGATTCCAACAGAAGGAGGCAAATTTGTCACTAAATCTTGAAGACATGAGACATGGGCCTGGGATCTCATTCTGGAAGGTTATGCATTATTCAAAAGAAACAACTGGTACGAACAGGTGGGTAGCAGGGAAAGTAGCATTGTGTATTTATGAGATATATTCGTGCAAGAATATCCAATAATTTGGAGTGGATTGAAATGGGGATCCCTCATCCATTGAAGAATCAGCAGGTATTGATTAAGTGCCTATGACATGACAAGCATTGTACTAGGCACTGAGCACACAGTGAATAAAACTATATTTACAAGATCATTCTAATGGGGAGACAACAAAGACACATACAGGAATATGCAAAAAAAATCTAAAGATAATGAATAGGAGTAAATGTAACATCGATATTTACAAGGTAGGGTAGGAAGAAACCAACATTTGAGGGGATCAGGAAAGGCTTTGTAGAAAGGGTAGTGCTTCAGATACATTGTGAAGAAAGAAAAGGATTTTCCTAAGGCAGAGGTGAGGCTGCAATGCATTCCAGGCCTGATGGACAGCCAGTGCAAAAGTACTGAGATGGGAGTTAATGCATGTACAAGGAATAGAATAAAAGCCAGTTTGGCTTGATCACAGGGAGAGAAGAGTAATAATGTCCAGTGAGTCTGGAAAGATAGTTTGGGATGAGGTTGTTTAAGATTTTAAAAATTAAACAGAGGAGTTTTTATTAAATTGATTCAAAAGGCAATAGGAAATAGCTGAATATGCCTCCCAACCTCTAACCGAACCCTCCAATATAAAAAAAGAAAAAAAAATTCTTTAGCAAAAGAAATTTACTCAGCCGTTGTACTTAACAATAAGTATAATGTGCTGTGCCCAGAGCCTCTCACCTCACAGAGATAGATTCCAACAGTTTTCCTCCCACTCTGGGATTAGTATTGGTCATTGCAATGAATAAGAATTCATCTTTTTATTGTTATTGCATTTCATTACATTCATTTATGGTTAATGTACATATAACAATATCTTGGTTCCACTTCACTCTGCATCAATTTATGTATCTTGGAAGACTGTATTTCTCATTTCTTACAGCTCAATAATATTCCGTTGCTTTTATATGATATTCTGTTTAGTCAATTCCTAGTGGATAGGCAAACACTTCCTTTCCAAGTTTGTTTTTTCGTTTTAAATGCCACCACAAAAAGTGCTATTATGAGACTTTTGATACATGTGAAGTCTTTTTTTCTCTTTGATATTCTTTGTAGATATACACAGTAGTGGATTTGCTGGGAATGGGTAATTTAGTGAATTCTCTATAACTAAATACTAGACTTTTTCTTCCAAGAACGGTGGCACTAATGCACAGTCACATCAGTTACTTTTGTGTGTCAATCTTCCCACTGTCCCTCCAAAGATGAGCTGGTTTCACCTTTTATCATTTTGTCAATGTGGTAGAATATAATGACACCTCAGAATTTAAAATTATCATTTTTCTTGTGATTAATTTGAGCAGTTTTTCATATAAACTTCTATTCTGAACTTCTTTTGAAAACTTTTTTATTGTTTATATATTGGGGAATGACAATCTTAGGAACCACATACATATATCTTGGATATGACTTTTTATGAAAAATTTGTTGTGAAGTTTTTCCCACTGGATTTTTTTCTCTTCTTGTTTTAGCTGCATTATCTTGTTTCTGCAAAAGGTTTTTACTTACATGTAATTGAAATTGTCTATTGTTTATTTTATAAAGAATGTCCCCTCTTCTCATAGTTGTGACAGATACCTTCTTGCATTCTTTTTTTTTCTGTAGCCCTTTATAACCAGCCCCTTTTAGTTTAATGTGCTATATTGCACATGAGGCTGGCCTAAACTAAGTCTCAAATTTCTTTCCAATTTTCCCAGTATTTCTTAAAAAATAGAGAAACCTTCTTCTAGTTCTCAGAGTTATCAAAAGTTGGGATGCTGTTCAATTGCCTCTAGTCATGCTTGTCTCCTCTATTCCACTCATGTATATTTCTTTTTTTTTCCTAACTAGTACTGCTCTAAATAGTTTTGAATTTATAGTAAGTTCATAATATAATGTAAGATTTGCAAATGCTATTCCTCCTTTATGCTGCTTCCCCCCCATCATTTCACTTCAGATTCTACATTTTTTAATTTCTATAAACTAATTGTGCTATTATTTTGCTAGTTTTATAAAATAACCTGTTGGTAGTTTGATTTGTATGAGAATAAATAAATAAATGGACTTCGATAGTTATTTTTATTGGCATAAGCTAACTTTAAAAGTAAATGTCTCTTAAATGTTTATGTCTTCCTTAATTTATGGAAAAAGTATTCTTCTATTGCATTTATATCATTCTTAAGAGTAATACATTAAATTTATTAAATATTCCATATATTATTAACATTATTGTTATTTCAATTAGGATTTCTCTTCCTATCTTTTCTTACTGCATTACGCTATAAAAATGCTGGATTTTTACATTTATTTTGCATTATAATATTTTATTGAAGTTATTAACTATGTGGATTAGTTTTTCATTGAATAATTTCTATAGTATAGGTATTAATAGCTTTTAAAATATTTATTAGAATTATTTTATAGTAAGTTTTTTTTACTTTTAGTATTCTATTTGTGGCTTTTAAACTTTTTTCTTATGTAAATTGAGCTGTTTTAAAAAAATCTTAATTTCTTCTTGAATTATTAATCTTAGTGAATATAAATTTAAAGTCAATCATCAATTTCCAATTTTGTAAGAATTTTGATTTTTATGGCAAGTTTTGGTTATTTTACCTATTTCCTATGTTTTAATTATGGATTCACATTGTTTTTAAAATTTTGATGATTGGATTATTTTCTTTCTTTTCATCAGACTAACAAAAGATTTATTGCTTTTATTAGTCTTTTAAAATTTGTAGTGGCATCATTTCATTTCATCTTCACATCCCATTTTATTTCACCCCAGTCTTTCATCCAGAAAGCTATCCTTTCTAATAAAATATCCAAAAGAAAAAAGAAAAAAAGTAGTTCGGTAAAATTAATATTTATATCAATCAAGTCCAACAGTATATGCAATGTTCTACATCCACAGTCCCCCACCTCTTCAATGAAGAACAAGGGTAGGAGAGGGATACTCATAACTCTTCTTTAGGGTCAAGCTTGGTCATTATATTTTCTAGCATTTTATTTCAATTATTTAATTATTGGTGTCTTTCTGTTTACATTGTTGTGGTTATCATGTGTATAGGGGTTCCAGAGGACTTGCACCTCTGCTATGCAGGCTTGCTAAGGCCTTTTCAGTGCTGCTCATTTACCTTGGGTGTCCTTCTAAGCACCCACCTCTCACTTGTGACTCTAAGAAGCTGTAGCATGTGCAGGGGCCACGTTCCAGTAAACTGTCTCAGTACACAGGCTAAACCAGGTTGAGGGTAACCACTAGGCCTCCAACCTGTTAGTGAGTTTGGGAAATGTCTACCCCAAACATGTAAAGACTCCTCGAGGGAATGAGAACAATTTGTTCCAATGATCAGAAGGTGACTAAAGCAGGAACTATGGGGCACTTCGGCATTGAGGAAGCCAAGGTCATCCACCACATCCCAGGCTATCAGCAGTCATCTTGATTTTTTGTTCTGACAATGGACTTTGATGACTCAAGAAGAGAGAGACTGATGATTTTGTGTAACTCTATGTGATATTACCCCCAATGATTTTTTTTCCTGAGACTTTAAGACAAGATGAAGAATTAAAAACTTAACATCCACATATCCTGACAATTGTTTTTCCTGCTTGTCAGAGAGACTCTCTTCATTATTACATCCCTCCCATATTGATTTGTTAATTAAGAAACATTTTCTTCCTCCTTTAAAAAATAATTCATCTTTGTTTCCTTCCTTCCTCCTGATTTTTAAACTGCTCTTTGGTTTTTTTTTTTTTGCTCCTTTGATTCTTTTAACCATATATGGTCTCTCTGTCTTGGTTCTTTTAATGTTCCTAAGATAATGTGAGGTTTTCATTTTTAAAGAGAAAAACACCACACATCCCCAAAAAACCCAATCATAACCATACATATGATAGATGAATGGAATCATGGACTTCATTAGTCTTTTCTTGCTATGTCAACCTATTTTCATTTCTTTTGTTGTGTAAGTTTTCAATTAGATTGACTAGTTCACCTCTTTTTTTTTTAAAGGAATGACTCAAATTCCTTTTGCTGAAAGTACAAATTCTCATTGATTGTTAAACTATCATTTTCAGAATATATTCAGAGACACAATCTGACAGTTCCTACTTTTTGGAGCACCCATCTTGATTTGTTGTAAAGAAAAGTAGTCTGGAATTATTGTGATTTCTTTCTTTTGATATAAGTCAGATTTTCTGTGAGGTCCCTATAATATTTCTTGTTTGCCATTACCCTTCTGAAGTTTGGCCAGGATATATCTTAGTGTTTTGGACTTGGGGTGGCTCTCTGTTGGTGTTCTGGTATTTCTCTTAATCTGAATTTGCCTTTTGTTCCAACACTTCTGGAAACTTTTCATGTGTGATGTTTGAATATTGGAAGTATGATATTTGAGTTTTTATTTCTGAACCAAGTCTCACTGGAAGCCTCCTCGCATAATAGTTGAACATCTTGTTTTCAAATTCAATATTTGTTTTATAGAACTCTCAGACATTCAGATTATTTGTTCTTTTGATTTTGTTCAATTTTCTTTCTATTTTTGTTGTTTTGTGTTCCAATTTTGTTGTCTTTTTTTTGCAGAAAATGCATTATCTTAGAGAATTTCTCATTCATGAGTAAATTTTCTACTCTCTTATTTATCTTTAGGATTTCTTCTTTGAGAGCTCCAGTTCCTTCAACAATTATTATTGTTATTGTCTACATTTTTTCAGTTGTTTCACTTTTATTTATAATACTCTAATTAAAAAGTACTTATTCATTGTATTAGATCATTTTCTAGACTGAATATATTTCTTCCTTTGTCCATCTTTCATCCATTTTATTTATTTTTCTATTGGATTTCTTACCAGCAATCATTTCCCTTCTATACCAGGGAACATTAAAAACAGACTTGGTATTATATATGCACTGATCCCTGTACTTTCCAAATTACTGGGTTTAGAGAGTTCTATGACTCTAAGCATAATTGACTAAGTCTTTGTCAAAGGGGTTTTACAACATATTCTTTTCATTAAGCCCTCCTGCAAGAAGCCTAGTCTATAGTCTACTGTGCTAGGAACATTCCAAACATCTCCACAATCCTGGACCCTTTCCTCCTCCATACTTGTCAACCTTTTTCAATCACAAACCCCTGATTCATGTGTCTCAACACCTTCAGTGGCAGGGACACTTTTGAAAGCAGAACACAATGAGAGGACTTTTCATCAAGCCTGTGTTCTAATGTTCACTTAATGTTCTGTTGGAATCCCCCTTTGCTAGAGTAGGTGTTGCAGGAATGACAAGACCCCAGAGCATCAAATTTATCTTGGAGTTTATTGAGTAAAGGAGCCTCATCTGCATGGGCAGAGATTCCCCAAAGTGAGTTTACGTGGGGCTTATATATGCTTAAAACTTAAAAGGAGGGGGAAAGCTTCAGGCCAAATGAAGTTGGGAGGGATGTTTCCAGGGCTGGCTGATTAGGTAAAACAACTTGACCTGAATGACCAAGCTGATTCCTGAAATCGGGGAATCTTTGAAGTCTCCTTGAACAAATGTTATCACACAGAATGTTCTTGAGGAGGGATTGCTGGGGAGCATGACAAGGAGGTCTTTTAATTAGTGAGCTAATTTTTAACACAAGATGGAGAGAGTTGTGCTCAGCTCACAAAGGTGGAGGAAATTGAGCTCTGTTTGTAATCCATAGTTAGTGTCCTAATAAATGCTACAGTTCTGGGTCCCTGACTACTACACTATCACCATTCTTCTTCCAACACAGTCCCAGGGCTACATCAACTAAGGGTGAAGCTGCAGTTTCCAGCTCTGATATTGCCATGCAGGCAATCCTAAATTTGATCTGTAACGCTGTAGCATCCACAAAGAGTTCAAGACATGAACCAGTAAAAGAATAGCACTAGAAGTGACTAGCTTGTAAAATGACCTTCCATTATTCTCTCTCTCTCTCCCTCTCTCCCTCTCTTTCTCTGTCTGTCTGTCTGTCTGTCTGTCTCTCTCTCTCTCTCTCTCTCCCCTCCCCCTCCTCCCTCTCCCTCTTCCTCTTTCCTCTCTCCCTCTCCTGTCTCTGTCTCTCTCCTCTCTCTCTACCAATATATCTATCAATTACATGATAGACAAAATAATTCTTTATTTCTTTTTTTTATGCTATTGTATATCTTTCTTATTGAGTGTGAGGTTAGAAAAAGGGACCCAAGCCTCCTTTCCATATCTAACTTCGTGTATACTAGTCTCAGTCTTTTAAAGGGAGATATATAAGTGGAAAGCCAAATAATTTGAATACAAAATTTTCCTCCCTTAGTCTTTTCTGACCTGCAATGAATTATTAATAGTATGCCATCCAGACCAGATGCCTATGGAGCTACTGGGAGAGGATGTAATAAATGAAATAGTAAGTGATAAAGAACCTTATTGCTTTGCATCTGAATGTTTATAATGAGTCACTTGCTACTGAGGAGACAGCTGTTCACTGGGATACTATTAGCCAGAAAAAAAGGACACTTTCCTGGAGAAGCCTTCTGTAATAAGAACTAACATGTAATCCACAGTAATTTCCTTGATGTGATTTATGTTAGACTGTTTTGACATATAATAATGCTACCTGACCTACTCACTCTTTAAAAATTTAATCAATTAAAATTCAATTGTTTAAAAGCCCCCATTTTGACCAGAAGCACTAGGTCCTAGCAAGTTAAACCTAAATATGAAGATCCCAGACTAGGTTATTTTGTTTTGGCTTTGGTCATTAATAGCGAGGTTGTGTTTGGTTTTTGGTTTTTTTTTTTTGGTCACTAATTCTTAAGATTTTTCTTGGGGAAGTCCAAATATATTTATTACACCATTGAGACTCTGCCTGCAAAATAGAGAAATAATATTGGGTTGTGGTAGATTTAGAAATTACCTCAGAGATCATCTAGTTCAACTCCCTCATTTTACAGATGAGGAAACAGGTATAGAGAGATTAAAGCACTGGTTCAAGGTCACATAGGCAGTAAGAAACTGAGCTGGAATCTGAATCCAAGGCTTTGATGTGGTATCTATCACTGATTCCACAGTACCATGCTACTTCTTCTCAAGGATGAAAAGGAAGTATAATTTTCTATGAAGCAGTTCCAGTTTTCTTGAAGAATTAAAAGAACCAATTGTTAAAATAATGAATGCGATTATCCATACCACAGACTACTTATTTGAGCAATCTATATGTTTGCATATATACATGTATATAAGTATATATACATATACACAGTACACACACATATATACTTATATACTGTACATATAGATTCATACATACAGTGTCTATGTATATATATATACACATGTACACATTATATATGGATGTGTATATGCATGTATATATATATACATACTGTATTAGGTTCTAAGTAGATGTGAAATTATTAGAGAAAAGCCCCCTTTCTCCCTTAGCTTACAGGCTGTTTGGGGTAATAAGATATATACAATGAAATAGTTAACTAAGAAAGCAATAGATTGGAAATTACTCAAATAATTAGCATATACATTAAGTGCCATAAAAATCTCATGAAATGAGATCAGTGCGAGATCATATGGGAAAGGCTTTATGAGGAACGTGGGTACCCTGAAGAATGGATAATATTGTTTCCTCTGGGCACAAGAGAAAGAGAACAGTATTAGTTTGAAGGAACTGTAGCAGTGAAAGCTACAAATTGAGACTGAATATGCCTTTTCAGAAGACATTGGGGAGACAATAGCTAGACTAATGCCCTGATCTACTTTGTGATTTAGGGGGGTTTTGGGGGGGGGAAGGGTTAGTTTGGATAATGCCAAATTTAAATCTCAAGCTGAATTGACTAGAGAGCCATGAAAAATTTTAAGCTGGGGAGTAACATGATAAAATTAGCATTTTATTACAAGCATTCATGCCATGGGAAATAGTGTTGACATCCTTTTCCTTACTGGTTAATATTTACCGTGTTCCCATTGATAGCAGGAGTGAAACAATGTGCTTCTGGGACTCAATGAATTTTGAATATACAAAAACCATAAGTCACAAGTGAGGCGGGTTTGGAACAGGTCCAGAAGTCTATCTTTAGCTGCTCATTGACAGGTATGAGTTAGAAGCTTTGCTTTTGGGCTCAGACATAGAGTAGAAGAGCTGACAGACAGGAACAACATAGATCTATTTAATGTTTTTCTACATGACTAAGTCATTTCTTTTCCTTCAGTTGAACAAAGGTCCCAGTGTCTGTCTGTCTGTCTCTCTCTCTCTATGTGTTTATGTGTATATACATATATATAATATATATTAATATG
The DNA here is from genome assembly GCF_003287225.1 of Phascolarctos cinereus. Taxonomy (NCBI): domain Eukaryota; kingdom Metazoa; phylum Chordata; class Mammalia; order Diprotodontia; family Phascolarctidae; genus Phascolarctos; species Phascolarctos cinereus. Next base: position 154,438,984 of record NW_027556180.1, read on the forward strand.
TTACATATATTATTATGTAACATCTGTACTGGCTGGTCTTGATGAATCCAACTTCAAGATGGTTCATGTTCTTTTGCTTTCTTATTATTTAGATTTGCCTTCCTGCTTTCACAGTAACTCCTGTCTGATCTCACTATTGCAGAGGTGAGGAGTGGGTGAAAAGGGAAGCAGCTAAGGACTGTCTGGGAGTACAGATGAGAGCACTGAACAAGCCCTTGGAACTGTTGGCTCTTGTCCCAATATCTTGTGTTTCACTGGTACCATCCAGTAAATGTCTATGGACGTGTTGAAGGAGAGATATTTTTTTTGTCATTGCTCTAAAATATCCCTTGTACCATTGCACTTCAATGGCTTTGCTTAGCTATTCTTCCTTCCTTTGCCTTTTCTCCTCCCCACCTATTCAGATTTTACCTCTCCTCAGAGGCCCAAAGTCAGTTTTACCTTCTCCACATGGCCATTCCTTCTGATGTAAACTTTCTCTGATCTCATAGCACCTGTTGTCTACTATACCCTTCATTTGCCAACTAGCCATATACTGGATTGTCATATTTCTTTGAATTCTTGACTTTTTTGGTATAATTATTTAATTTTTCACATGCATATGTTATATTGGGTCATCTAAGTGGTGTAATAGATAGAGTTCTAGGTCTGAGGTTCAAATCTGGTTTCAAACACTTACTAGCTGTGTGAACCTGGGCAAGTTACTTAACCTCTGTCTCCATTTCCTCATCTTAAAAATGGGGATAATAATACCATTTACCTCCCAAGGTTGTTGTGAAGACCAAATGAGAAAAAAGTTGTAAAGCACTTAGCACAGTGCCCTGAACAAAGTAAGCATTATATAAATATTTACTATTATTATGTCTTTTTCAAAGTGTTTGTTTTCATTTGTCAAGGACTTACTTATCCCCCCTCCACTTTCCTGGGAGAAAAACAAATAAGAGATAGTTAGGCAAAACAAATTCCCATATTAGATTTATCCAAAAATGTCACATCTTGTCAGCTCACCTAGATTTCAAGAACCTTGAGAGTAGGGAACTTTTTCATACTCATCTGTATAATTCACATCACATATTAAAATGCTTTGGACACAGGCATACTCAATAAATATTTGTGGGTCGATTTAATCTATTGACTGCTTCTTCTCCATCTTTTACATAAACAAGGATCTCCTAATAAGTGGTCATCCAACCTTGGATGGCATCCAGTATGGGGAACCCACCTTCCTCCAAGGCGGCCTATTCCACTTTGGGATAGCTTTCATTATCAGCAAGGTTTTTCACATATCAAGCTTAAGCATGATGCTTTGCAGCTTTGACATGTAGCTCTTCATTGAGCTTTCTGGGGTCTAGCTGGATGAGCCTTCCACATGATAGACAGCTATTATATCTTTGCTGAGACCATTCTTCTCTAATCTAACTATCCTCAGGTGATGGGGTGGTAGTGAAGAAGGAGCCATCAGAATATCCGAAATCAAGATATCCTACATAAGAGGCAGTCTGGCATAAGATAAGGAGCCCTGGACTTGAAATCAAAAGACCGAGGGTCAGATCAAGGCTCTGCTATATACTTGCTCTGTCCCCCAAGGGCAAGTCATTATAATACTCTGAGCTTCAGTTTTCTTACTTCTAAAATTGGGATAGTAATACTTATTCTATCTGTTTATGGTAGAAGCATTTTGTCTTTCTCAAAGGCCTATGCTAATGCAAACTATTATTATTATTATTACCAATTTTCAATCTTTGTTTCTAAATCCAACAGGATATTGGTCCACATTTTCTCACTTCGAGACCCTTGCAGATGTAGCTTCTGCTGCAGAACGATTTCCTCCACTCTTCTATTCTCCTCCATAATCTAGCTCTGTTCTTTATTTCTCTTTCTCTGCTTGTCTGCTACAACAAAAATAAGTAGCATATGCAGCAAGTGCTACAAAAAGAGAAGCTTAATATGGGACCATGTGGAAAAACTTTGTGGAGAGTATGGGGCTTGAATTGGACCATGGAGAATGGGTAAGATCCATTTCCCTGGAAATAGGGAGAAAAAACTGTCATTTTGAAGGAACCACATCAAGAAAGAGCTAAGAGTTGAGACTGGACATGCTTTATTCAAAGAACAGTCAGGAAATAATAGCTCCAACTGTCTTCAGCCTTTTTAGATTCACTATGCATGACAGTGTCTCCTTCCCAGACAGACACTTTAGTGCTTGTGTCTGCAAAATGCTGAGTTCAGGCAGCGGAATTACTTCTGCTTCCACTCTTCCTTATCCTCCCTTTCCCCACCCAACAGTAAGTAGCAGACAGGGAATGCTAAGAGCATGTATCTGGATATAGTAATGGTAGAGAGAGATGGCGAGAACATTTCAAGTTGTTTTGATTCACTTTTTTTCCTTATGAAGGCACACGACTAGCATTTCCTTGATCTCAAATGGGGAAAAAAATCTTTTCACTGAGAAAACAAAGCCAAGAAACCTTTAAAAGTCCTTTAGGTCAACCTCCTTACAGAACATTTATAGCCCTCTACATAATATCCCTGAAAAGTAGACCTTTAACATAGGCTTGAATCCTCCAAATAGCATGAAAATGAGCATCTCTCAAGGTAGCCCATTTCATTTTGGAGGAACACTTCTAATTTGGGGGAGCATTCTGATTCAAAAAGAGAAAGCAACTCTAATACTATGTAGATCAAGGTAGTACTAGAGGTAAGAGTTCTGATAAGAATGTGGCAGTCAGCCAGATGAGGGATAAATCACCAAGAATAAAGACATTTTTGTAATTGTTAAGTCATTTTTCAGTCATGTCTGACTCTCTGTGACCGCATTTGGGGTTTTCTTGGCAGAGATACTGAAGTGATTTACCATTTCCTTCTCCAGTTCGTTTTACAGATGAGGAAACTGAGGCAAACAGGGTTAAATGACTTGCCCAGGGTTACACAGCCAGTGTGTATCTGAGGCTAGATTTGAACTCAGGAAGATGACTCTTCCTGACTCCAGGCCCAGCACCCTACGCATTATGCTACCTAGCTGCCCTGAGGACTAGACAGAAACAATAAAATAAGTAGGCTAAAGTAAGAGTCCATTTTGTTAAAAAAGAATGCATAGGTGGAATGAAGCATTGAATTAAGTCTGAAAGTTTGTCCGTGGAATGTTGGTGATGTCCCAATGCTCACTGAGATGGGCAGTAAGAAATTAAGGAGAGATGGGAAGTCAATAATCAGCCAGATATTCATTATATTTTGTTTGACTTTGTGACAAGCTACATATTTTGATATTTGTTGTAATGGTTCTGGCCCAGAGCAGGAAGTTCAGGAGACGAACAAATGCATCTTCTGTATGTCAACTGCAGAGAGGTGGAACCTATGGAGGTAGATAAAATTGTACAGGGGCAGCTAGGTGACGCCACAGTGCACAGAGCACTGTGCCTGGAGTCAGGAAGATTCATCTTTCTGAGTTCAAATCTGGCCTCTGACATTTACCAGCTGTGTGACCCTGGGCAAGTCACTTAAACCTGTTTGCCTCAGTTTCCTCTTCTGTAAAATGAACAGCAGAAGGAAATGACAAACCACTCCAGTATCTTTGCAAAGAAAACCCCAAATGGGGTCACAAAGAGTCAGACATGACCAAAAAAATTACTGAACAACAACAATAATATGACATAGGTCCCAGTACAAGAGGAAGAATGCCAGAGGCCCAAAGGCAAAGCCCTTTCCACAACAAACCACAGATTCCACAGCTATCTGAAGATGGTCTTCGTGCTAAGCAGGCACTATTCAAATAAGGAAGAATGAGAAAGAAGCCTGAAAAGTATCATATTTTTGAAGGCCAGGACATACAAAAAGTTTAGCTGCTATGGAGAAGAGATCTTGGATGCAACAAATTGATGAATGTGCTTTCTGTGTATTTTTTTTTTCTTGCAGGGGGATCATGGAGGGAAAGACACATAGTATTGTGATATCTTTGGTGCAGCCAAACTCCCAGGGAAGAAACTCTTTCCATAAACGTAGATCAGCAGCTTCTCTGTAATTTATGGGTATTAGAGAATTGTATAAGTTACTGAGAGATGAAGTGATTTACTCATAATAACAAAGCTAGCATGTATCAAGGCAAGACTTGAACCTAGGACTTCTGGACTCCAAAACCGGCCTTCCCAATTACACTGATCCTGCCCTTTTGAACTGGTTTTTCCCTTGCCTGAAATGTCCCTCTTCCTAATTTTAGCATCCTAGATTCCCAGGCTTTATTCAAAACTTATCTCACATGAAACCTTCCATAGGAGGCCTTTCCTGGTTTCCCCCAACTTCCCCTTCCCCATAGGACTTTCTTCCTCAAGGAGTATATGTTTTGCACATGCATCTATGTGCATGTTGTGTTCCTTAAGCTTCTTGAGTTCAGGGATTATGTTTCTTTCATTTATGTGTCCTCGATACTTAGCACATAGGTACTTTGTGAATGTGATCATGAGTATGCTAAAGGTGAGTCACTGGCAAGTGACTAACAAGTGTACGGACATGTACACATTGTGTCTTTTTAAGAATTGTAAATGCAGTATTCCAAAACCAAAGTACTTGGTTTCGCATCACAATTCTGAGACTTACCTACGTACCTTGAACAAGCTATTTAAGCTATTGATGTTTCATTTTTTTCATCTATAAAATAAGGGGTTTGACTTAGATGTCCTTGTGCACCTATGCTCTACAAATGCATCTATATGTCAACCGCAGAGAGGTTGAACCTATGGAGGTATATAAAATTACACAGGGGCAACTAGGTGGTTCCACAGTGCACAGAGCTCTGTGCCTAGCTCTACACCTATGATTCTGAGTACATCACACACACACACACACACCATTTTTCTACCTCCTTTAGACATAGATTGAAAGAGATATTCTCTATATGGCCAAAGAATCTTCTAGATTATGAGGCCAATGACAAGAATATTAAATAAACAAATAAATAGATAGATAGATATTTCACCTGAGATCTTAAATTCAAATTTCACTAGTTTAACATTAGTCCAAATAGAAGTAACATATTCCATATTATATTCATCACTCCATAAGTGTATCCAGATTATTGGAAGACAAATTGGCAAGGTGGCATAGTGTAAAGATCATTGCACTTGGAGTCAATAATACCTGAGTTCAAATGATTAGCTGTGTGACCCTGGATAATCACAACTTCTCTGTGTTTCAATTTTGTTATCTATAAAATGGGGATGATAATAGCACTTACCTATCAGAAGGGCCTTGAGGATTAAACAAAATAACTTACGTACTTTGCAAACTTCAGGATGATATATAAGTGCTAGATAGTCTTATTCTTAGGCATATGTTACTAAGCAATACAGACCAGATGCTGTTGGTAGCAAACAGTTAACTTTTTATACCTCTTAGGAGGAAGTAGGAAAAGCAATCGATAAACATTGCAAGTAATTGAAACATGACCAGCTTTTCAAATTGGTCCAGATGTCATGGTGTCCATGATGAGAATCGGTCCTAAGTCTTTTTAACCGATAAAAATGCAAATGAGGATGTTTCCTTATCAATAGAGGATGGAAGAATTTCACTTTAAATAACTTCAAAGTTTGCTTCCCTCTTGGGTCCTCCTCTGATTCCAGCTCCAGATTTATCACATTAAATTTGAGCACTGTCTGGAGAGTTCATCTGGCAATTACGGTTGAGCTGACTAATGCAGAAAGAAGCAGAACAGTGTTTTCTTCAGATAGGAAGTTCGATATTGGAGTTTATTTGAGGCAACCTGCTTTAGTGAAGAAAGCACAGGACTTTTAGCTTCTTTTTGTGTTTTATCTTCTACCATTAGATTATAAGATCCTTGAGGGCAGGGACTGTCTTTTTTATTTGTTTCCCCTGCTCCAAGCACAGTGCCTGGTACACAGGAAACCTAATAAATATTTATAATTGAGTCAACTTGGAGTCAGAAGGTCTGTATGTGAATCTCTTCTCTGACACTTCACAAGACCATAGATTTAGAATTGGAAGGAACCTTAGAAGTCAGCCTCCTCATTTTACTGCTTAGAAACTGGTTTAGAGAGGTTAAATGACTTCCCCAAAGTCACAGAGCTAAAAAATGGTCGAGCTAGAATTTAAATTCAGGTATTCTGGCTAAAAATCCAGGTCTCTTTTCCCCTCCACAGCATCGCTTTCCACAGCCTACTTACCCCTGAGCAAGTCACTTAACTTGTTCAGACCTCGGTTTCTTCATTCATATTACCTACTTCACAGGGTTGTAATGAGGAAAGTATTTTGTAAACAGCAAAGTAATATAGAAATATTGCCAATAAGAAGAATAATGATAGCAACTGTGTATTTCCCGCTGAACACTCAGGTAGAACTTCTGAATATTTAATGAGGTTTTGTCTGTCTCTCTTTTTTGTTTTTCAGGCCATGGTAAATGCTCCTGTGGTCGCTGCATTTGTGAGAGAGGATGGTTTGGAAAACTCTGCCAATACTCAAGAAAATGCAACATGACTGAAGAAGAAAGCAAGAGTTTGTGTGAATCAGCAGATGGCATATTGTGCTCAGGGAAGGGTGAGTATGGCAGCCAAGTACCTGGCCCAAACACTGCTATTCTTAGGCTTGCTATTGCATGAAAACTCTGCTGCCTTATATCTGTGGCATATTTTAAGGCTGAAGATTAAACACACAAATCTGAGTGAATGGGACTCAGAAAACAGGGTTAATATCAACAGAATCCCAGTCATAATTGCAACATCGAATCACGGCACATGCTAAAGTAACAAAGTATTTTGCCAGGGATCATATATATGAACTAAGAGAAAGGGTGATATGAGTTAGCTTCTGAAATGCTAGCATACAGGCACATGGTGACGTAATTACAGGGTACAGGACTGGCAAATAGATGCCTTTTAGCCTTGATGTGAGAAAATTATAGAAAGAGAAACAGTATATGAAGTGAGAATGAAAAGACAAATGTAGGGATTAGATACATTCTTTCCTCAAAAATTCAGCAAGTGTTTTGGGCACTTGGGTTTGTCTTCACCTATGGTACAGATTATAGAATATTAAGAGCATTATTATAATATCAATAGCACTCTACTTGGTCCAGTCTAATGCATTATGATGGCCTGAAAGTGATCTTCAGTACTTGAAGGCACAAACTCAGACAGGTCCCACCAAGCTAGATATGTTTCAAAGACAGATCCATGGTAAACAGTTAATCTGAGGACCATCAGTGCTAAATTTGGAAAGAATCATCCATACATTGAAATAGGATGGTAACTTTTTTTTTTAACCACATCAATTCAAACGGTAGTCTTCCAAGGCACAGTGGGGTTTTTGACCTGTGTTGGTGCAGGGAGCATTTGCAGGGTGCAGAGATCTTTGAAATACTCAATAGCATAACTATCGCTATCTGTCTCAACTTCCTGTTAGACGGTAAGCTCAGACAGAATACAGTAAAGTACACATCAATAAAATTAATTGAACAGAATTAATTTAGCCTGCTTGATAATTCAGGACAGCCTATAAGATTATAACTCAAAGTCTTCATTGTCCCAATAAAATAATGTCATTCTGTAGGTGAATGAACAGAAAACTCCACTTGACCCTAGAATAAGTTTCCTATGAATACTGTTTAAAAATAGCTTCTAAATAATTAATTGATATATTCTTTAAATCTCTAAATCTCTGAGTCAAGAGGACCTCTAAAGGCATTTAGTCTAACTTATACCTAAAAAGTTACCCTCTCCATAACATCCCCACGAAGGGATCATTTAGCTTCTCTTTAAAGACCTCCATTAAGTGGAAATCTGTTATCTCCTCTTCCACTTTTGGATTGCTCCTAATTGTTAGGAAATTATTCCTGACACCCAGCCTAAATCTGTCCCTCTTCAAAGTCAACCCATTACTCCTCATTCTGCCCTAGGGGCCTAAACTGAAACATCTAATCTTTTTTTTACAAGGCAACCATTTAAATGCTTGAAGAGAGCTATCATCTATCTCCAATACCTCCCTCTCACCCCTAGTCTTCTGTTAGTGATGGTGACCTGATCTGTGTAAGTTGGCACCTTCTCTGGAACTTTTAGAGCTATCCAGAGCACTGAGAGGTTAAGTGACATTCTCAGAATCAACACAGCCAGTATGTGTTATCGGTAGGTTTTGAACTCAGGGATAAAACTATACCAACTTCACCAGGCTACCTTGTAAACCTTCTAAAAGTTAAATACTCCTAGTATTTTGAACTCATAGGCTATGATTTCAAATCTCACCATCCTACTCAATCTCCTTTCAACCTATTCCTTCCTAAAATGTGGCACACAGAATTGAATAGAATATCCTAGATGTGGAAGTATCATGTATTTACCTATTGTTTATAGTTATCTAGGTGATATAACGGATAGCAAAAGACTTAAATTCAGGAAGATCTAAGTTCATATTTTGCCTCAGAAACTAGATGTGTGTAATCTCTGCCTGCCTCAGTTTCCTCATCTGTAAAATAAGGATAAAAATAGCACCTACTTCTCAGGATTGCTCTGAGGATAAAATAAGATATTTTAAAGCACTTTGCAAACCTTAAAACACATTATAATTGCCATCTATTATTATTATATCATTATATAGTTATCTGGGAGTTGTAGTCCCCTAAGGGACTCTAAGGGACATGAGGGCAGAGGCTGTAACTCAATGTTACTTCTTTCCCAGTATTTATCACCATATTCTACACAAAGCTGACACTGAATAAAAGTTAGTGGAATTGAATTAAATGTGAGAGATGACACATTAGGACCCCTACTCTATTCCAATCAGTAATAATCAGTTTGATATTTTACATAAATCATATAGGGATAATTAGATAAGACAGGTTCTTATGGTAGGCCTTTATAGCAGGCCTCAAAGTTTAATGTAATGTTCACTACTCGTTAACCTGTTACGAAGCTCACTTGTGCAACTACAAGAAGGCCGACAAAGATGTCTCCATCCTGTTTTACTCAAATTCCATGTCCAAACCCAGTATGGGTGGGATGCCTTGATTGTTTGGCAAATGCCTCAACTTATTTTTGTATCCCTAGTCCATGCTGTCTTGCCTAATATGAGCAGGTGACCATCTTAGGACCACTTGGTCACTGGAGATGACTCTTGCCTTACCCATCTTAATTTTTGGCCCTTAAGAGCAAGATCTATAAACCAACAGGATTCTGTTTTTGTGTAGCCCCCCTAGAGTGTTCGGGTTTCAAACCTGGTATCAAACCTTATAAAAATAAGGCCCTGGAGGAAAGGGGGCGTCTCAGATCATGATGAAGATCTGAGATCCATTTCATTGTGGGGGGAGACCATGGATCCTTTAATAAAATGCCCTTGGCTCAGAGCTCAGCCTCAGTGGTTTTTTCTTGAATGTCGGGCAATTATAATCCCCACACATACTTATGGCAGTTCCTGCTTAACTCTTACTAACAGGAGTTTTGTAGTATAGGAACTCCCTTCCCTGGTAGAGATCAGCTACTTGTCTGTGACCTGTAATCTTAGGGAGAGGTTTAGGGTACTACTGAGCCAACAATTTGCCCAAGGTCACACATGACACACTGTTTTTGTCAGAGGCAGGGCTTGAACACATGAATTTTTTACTCCAAGGCTAACTAACCATCTTGCCTTGCTGCTGGCTAATGTATGGTTAACCTCATTTCTTGACTCTTCCTGTTAACTTTTTGAGCAGGAATTACTCAGTGCGTAAGAAAGCCTCTGTGCTACTAATGAAGCTGATAACAAAATAATGAAGCACAATGATGACTTGATTTAGGAAGAGCTAGAAATTTGTGCTGAGAGGCATCATTCTCTTTTTGGAGAGGAGCTGACCTCAGACACAGTAAGACAGGTTTCACTTCTGCCACTGAGGCAAACGAACTATATTACTTTGTTCAAGACATTGAACTTACCTCTCCCATGTCCCAAACAACTCTCTAAGACTATAATTTGCAGAACAGTTAATGTTTTGTATTGGTAGAGGGAGTTTCCTGACTTAGAGTTCCATACATCAATGTAATCACAGACCCAGTTCAAAAATAAATATGTAGGGGCAGCTAGGTGGCGCAGTAGATAGAGCGCCGGCCCTAGAGTCAGGAGAACCTGAGTTCAAATCTGGCCTCAGACACATAACACTTACTAGCTGTGTGACCCTGGGCAAGTCACTTAGCACCATTACCTAGCCAAAAATAAAATAAAATAAAAATAAATGTGTAAATAAATGAAGTCTTACAGCTTTCCCCACACTGTCAAGGAGTACTCTTCTCTATGCTGAAAATGTACAGCTGATACAATAAATCACCTTCAGCAGAGTCCTTCTCCTTTCTGGTCTAAACATGATGAATTCCTAAGCCCCTGCTTTCCCTGGGTTGGGGCTAGTATTTGCAGATTTAAAAGGCTTCCCTGTATTTGGGGTTCCAGGGGAATAAATAGAATCAGGAGCAGTGAATAGAATAATGTTGACAAAGCACTTTCCCACTAACACTGCTGCATGGTGATAAGACTGAAAGCTCAAGATATGGCACAGATTATTGTTACCAAAGAGAATGAAGTGTTGGTCATGTCTTTTCCCAAGAGGTATCTATCAAGATTAAAGGTATCCTAAGACAAAGCTTCCACAATAACTACTAATGAAGAAAACTTATGCTGGAGAAAATTGACCTAAAATTTAGATTCTGAATATCAAAGTTAGAAACAATCTTAGCTCATTTAGTCCAATCTGTGCATAATTAGGAATTGTCTTTATAATATCCTGACACTGAGGTCATCTAGCATATGCTCAAAGACCTCTTATGGTAGATAACTCACCAGTGTATGTATATACACAATATAGATGACTATATCTATATATGTGTGCATATATGTTTGTATATATGCACATGTGCATACATGTTTACCACCAAAATTGTTCATAGGGCAATGGAAGGGTTGTGAGAGAGGATATCTGCTGGGGCGCAGAAGGAGCCGGTTAACCAAATGAGCATAAAGAAACAATTTTCAAAAATTCAGCTTTTCAATTGTAGTTTATCAGCTTGCCCTATGAAGGAATTGTCTTAAGCTTTTTGTTTACATGACAAAAGTATCTCTAAGCTGTGATGAATGATGCTTAGTCTCCAATATTTTCCTTTTGTTAGCTGTTACATAATCCTTTTCCCAATCCCTTAAACCCCTCTTGCCTGCTGTGGTATCTACAAAAGAACATATTAAAAATCAAGACATCGTGAGAATCTTCATCTAGCCCATTAAGGTCTTCCTTGCAGTCTAGTAGGCCACAAACCTTGTTTTAAGGAAAAATTTTAGGAAATTATTAACCACTCCCTTATAATTTGTTTAGGTTTTCTCAAAATGTTTTCCTGTTGACAAGGTAATGTGATGCAATAGAATACATTGAGTTTGGATTCAGAGAAAATCCTGGCTCAACCATTTACTACCTATGTAACATTCGATGAATCAATGAACCTCTGTGTACTTCATATTCCCACCCATAAAATGAGGGGGTTAAATTAGATGACCTCTCAAGTCCCTTTCAACTATAAGTATTTGAGTATAGGAGGCCCAACTATAGATTAGTGTTTTGGGTTTATTCCTCTATAGGTACTGCCAGGAAGAACTAAGAATTCAAAGCAGAAGGTCTAGGCTGCCCTCAAGATCTCCAGTTCAGTGCTAGTGTGGGTAAGATTTGAAGCACCATGCTAGAGTGGAAAGGCAACTGGTCTGGAAATTAGCTGCAGAGGCAGTGAGGTGGCCCAATGAGTGGCCCAAGAGTTGTGGGACTGGAGTCAAGAAGATCTAAGTTCCAATACTGCCTTCAACACAGGCTAGTGGAGCACCCCTGGGCAAGTCACTTCAAAAAACAAAACAAAACACTGTTTGCCTCAGTTTATTCAATTGTAAAATGGAGATGATAATAGCATCTACCTCACCCTTTCAGCATTATTGTGAGGATCAAATGAGAAAATTTGTAAATTAGAAGCCACTTAATAAATGCTTGATTCCTTCCTGGAACTTAGTACCAGCTCTACTTATTAACCAATTCAGTGATCTGGAGCAAGTTGCCTCACTTATCCAGCATTCCATGTCTTTATTCAAATGAGGGGTTTGGACTCAATCATATGATCATAGACATAGATCTGGAAGGGTACTAGTGACCTTTTATGTCATAGATGAGGAAAGAGAAACCCAAAAAAGTTTAAGTGATTTTCCTAAGATCCCACTGGTAATAAGTGTTGGAGGTGAGATCTGGGTGTAGGCCCTCACACTTCAGAGTCCGTATTCATTCTGTTTTGCTACATTTGCCCCCATGGTCCCTCTTGGATTTTAGCTTCTTGATTATATTTTCATTAGGAAAGATAGCAGGAGCAAAGGAAATGATCAGTTCTTGTTTTTTGCTTCTGTTAACAAAAAAAATATATATCTACATTGAGATTGTGGATTCCTGTTAGTCAGCGGGAACCCAAGCAACAGGTCATCACCCTCATCCCTAAGTCTAGGCCTACAGGTTACAGCTATTACTGCTGACATTAGTGTTTGAACACAAAATGAAAACCCATAAAACTGAGAGGTTTGGGCAAAGTGGTATCAATGCTCCTTCTTAGCTCTCAGATTCTATTATTCAGTCACATGCTAAATATTATTAGCATGGTGTCAGGGAAGAGGTAAAAATGCTTATGGACTTTTATGAACACCATGATTTGGTAAAAGTTTGTTACTTTGGGAGTAAATTTTTTGAGAGAACGCTGCCATCCTAATTATCACACGCAGAGAAATCCCATGTTTGCTAAAAACATGAAAAATTATTCTGATGAGGCTAGTGTGCTCCAGGTATGCCTTTAGACTACATAGTACTCATTTTAAAAAAAAAAAAATCTTAAATGGCTGTGGAACAAAGCTGACACCTCATGACAGAAGACGGTGAAGAAATAGCGTTTTATTTCTTTACAAATTTGTAGCCAAGACAATAAATCACTCCATAGAAAAAATTTAAAACGGATACAGTGTCTATGACCATTCATAATGGATGGAAAGGTTAGTACAAGAGTGAGAACCGCCTGTTGTGATGTCAGATTGCAGCATTTTGCCAGGCACGACAAAATAAAAATGAATTCCAACTCTACAAATGTAGGTAACTTAGAATGATGCCTTGCTCTTGGACTTCAAAGGTCTACATGGACAACCAAGAGAAGGAGAAATAATATTAGTGTCCAAGTCTCCCTTAATATCACAATCTGGATTGTTTTCCATGGAGTCTATTACCTTTGCAGAGATCTGAGCACAATGACAAGGGACTTTTTGATTTTGATCATCGAGTTTCCTTGTGTTGTATTTGGATCCTAGAGCACCCAGGCAGGCTTTGTCCATTATCATTTCAACATAATTCCAGGTAATCATCACCAACCTTCTTTAAAGTAGCTGTCATGGGGGAATGGATACAAATTTGAGATGTTAAACTACTTCCCCATTCTCAGTTGGTTGGGAGGTAGGATTATGGCACTTTTTGAGTTCTAGATCACCCAAGTCAAGTGCACAGTATATCTCTACTATACAAGGGACAGGGCAGATTCAGTAGGAATTGTCTTTGTGTCGTGTTAGAGCCGTTATCCCCAATTTAGTTCTCTAATAAAAGGTCTAAGAATTAAATGCATCCACTGCTGAAATGATATGAAAAAAATTGACTCTGAGAAGCAGTACGGATGAGTTGGGGGCAAGAGTTGGTCCAGTTCCTAGTTGGGGCCTAAAGCTTTGTGATCTTAAGTCACTTTAACTCCCTTTGCTTCGATTTTCTCACCTGTGACATCAGAATATCTGTCCCCCTGTCTATCTCAGAGGGTATGGTTTGAAGGACAGTAAAATTATATGCTTGATTTCCAAAGGACTGGGGGCAAAATAAGGCTCTGAGCATTCCTAAGTGTTCTAGTCCTGAACCAGAATGAACTGGGAAGGCGATGTTATTAAGTATTGTTCTTCTGTTATAAATCCAGTCTGCTTCTCACCAAAGTTGTGGTTATGTTAAACTTCCAGGTCAGATGATAGTTGCCTCTTTCCTGAAAGGTGTGCAGCCTGAGTGTGGCTGATGGGTAACTTCTCCCCCTATTACCTCCTCTGGTAGGAGGGGGGGGGAGCAGACTCCATTATTTGTGAAAGCAACTGGAGCTCTTGGGAGGAAAAGTGCCTTAGTGTCTCCTATGTTATACCATATTATTATTATTAACATAGGTTAAATTATTTCTAACCTAGTAAGTAATAGGAAGAGTTTCCCATCTCTAGGAGGCACAGAGCTTTTATAAATAGAAGTTTAAGAGCTCAGTAGGGAGAAACAGTTACTGGTTCATGGCATCTTCCTCCTCCTTTCATTTTAGAGATTTCTGTTTCTGGCACACTTCTGAGAGATTTTAGTGCTCAGAGTTGCCGGTTTGAGACTTTTACTGTTCAAAGATCTAGTATAATATCCCATAATAAGCTCCATTGTGTGTTTTAAGACTCAAGAAAACACTTTTTTTTTAAACCACAACATGGAGATGACCACTACAGAAGTCATGTCACTAGGTAAGAAGGTTTCTGGATTTAACAACAGAAAGAACTGCCCTAAAGTAGTGAAAGTGAATGAGGTTAATGATGTAGTAACTTGGAAATGGATAAAGATGCCTGGACCATATATTGTGACGCATAAAAAAAGAGCCTTTAGAAGCATATGATTCATGGAAGAGCTAATGGGAAATCAATTGGCTGCCATTTGTAATAATTAACTGGGCTTTTCAAAACCATTTTGTTCCTTATGTCAGATGTCATTTTAGAAAGCCCCAAAATGATGCCATCTTACAAAGCATTTACCTTTATTCATCCATAGAAATAAGAGGCTCAGTGTCATCTCTTCTAGTGTAAATCTCATGACAATTAATGAAATTCAGAGTGTTTTTTGCTGACATTTTTTTCCTCAGTAGTTGTGTCTGTCAATCTATTTGTTTATCTATTAGCTTCAGTATGGCATACTTCCATGACTAAATGTAAAAGAAGCTCAAAAGGGGAGGCAAAAGAAATACAGAAATAGGAGGAAGACCTATGCTTGAAAAAGTTGAGAAAGGAGAAAATCCTGTTACTTATTACTGGAAGAGAGCTCACGATGGTCTGTTTTTTAAACCAGTTTAATCAGAACTGAGGTAACCCTGCCCTTCCTTAAGGATAGCATGCAAATTAGCACCAGCCCACAAGTAGAAAAATGGGCCAGACATAAAAGCAATCAGTGTTGATCAAATAATGATGAATATAAGTGGAAATAAAATCCATGACTGTCCACTATGACTTTCTTCAGTTTGTTAATGCTGACAGTATAATGGCAGTAAGGGATGGGAATAATGGGAAGTATTACATAGGCTGGTAAACATTTGATACGCAAGGAAGTAGTTGGGGGAGTCAAGAAATTTAAAATCTATTTGGAAAATTTCTCTATAAGGGATATACTTGGGAAAGGTGGTGTATAGTTCTACAACTATTTTCTTACTTTGCCACGAAAATGAAAAGCAATGTTGGCTACTCCCTCTTGCCCACCAAATAAAAATATTAGCCTCTTTTCTGAGCTTTTGTGATGTCCTAACTGATGTTTTCAAACATCAAAGGTATTTGGTCTTTTGCGAAAGATCTTAATGCTCTAGAAATAGTGCTTTTGACCTGTTGCAATATATGGATGTTTCAGAAATTTTGTACTTTAAAACATAGACGGGAATGTTATAGATAAGTATGTAGCAGGGCCTGATTAGTTGTCAATTTAAGATAGGTTCCAATAGCAATGAATCATCTCCTGTTTTGGATATAAAATCCCTACCCTATACTCCCCCTTCTTTTTTAACAAATGCAATTCCCTTTTTCCAGTCATTTTTCCCCCATTCAAATAGCTGTTCATTTATCACACAAATGGCTGTTCCTTTTCAGAGTGAATGTGCTTGCTGGAGGCATTGAAGACCCAGTTTTCAAAAGTATCTTAAACTAGTCTTTGTTGAAATTGCATGGAATATTTCAAGAACTTTGCAAAATCAAAATTTTCCTAATAATATATACTTTTGGCCATTTATAACTTCCAAACCCTGAATATCTAATCTAACAATAGATGACATTTGGAACTAGTAACCACCTGAAGGCAACATATTGAAGGATATGGTTAAGGAGCACTGAATTAGGTTTCATGAGACCTGGGTTTAATTCCCATAACAGCCACAAAATTAGCTACATAGCTTAGGCCAAGTCATTTAATCTTTTGGGGCCTTGCTTAGGGGTTAGACTAGACAGATTCCAAGGTCCTTTCCAATGTCTTCTTGATGAATGTCAAGAGAAAGAACACTTCCTTCCTAAGACATTTTTGTCTGTGTACATAATTAATATCTGTAAAAATATGATTTTCTCAGTAACATCCCTCCCTTTAAAGAAAAGAAAGGTATATATGAACTATTTTAAGAACCTTGGTAGAAAAAGTAAGCTTAAGTGAAGCGAAGAATTTCAGAAGGAAGCTTCTTGAGGTCAGAGATTGTACTTGGATTTGTCTTATCCCACCACTACCCCTACCTGGCACTTAAAACAGTGATTTGCACAACTTAGGGAATGGATAAATGTTCATTGACTTTCAACGCTTTTTGAAGAGCTCATTGTATCATTGAAAAGAACAATTTTCATTTTTGACTCTCTACCCTGAGTCTAGCACAATCCCTTGAACACAATAGATGCTTAATAATTGCTTGTTGGATTGAGTTAGTTGAATATATTGACCACTATTAGGCAATTTTTGATTGCTGCTTTTTGGGAGCTTGTCCTAAATGATCTTTTCTGGATTGAATATGGAAGAGTTTATGGCTCCCAGGACTCCTCACTTTTAAGAAAAACTTATAAATGAAAACCTGATTTATAAACCAACTGGGGAGTGATTATTTTCACTACAAAAAGAGCTTTCACTTTTCAGAATTCATTATTGGATTCCCTGAAATTATAAGCTCCTGTCAGGCATTTAAAACATGATTTAATTTACATGACCTCAATTTCTACACAACAAATCCATTTGGGATAAGCAAATGGATAAGCACCTGTCATGGGACCTGAAATTGAACCTTGCTGACATTTTCATAACACACTGCTCTAACTTGGTTCAGTGACAAATACATTTATTGGAACCCCAAAAGGATTTCCTTACTGGAAAACTCTTTATGAGATAAAATAATAAACTTGGGTATTCAGTAGAAACAAATGCGATGTTAAAGCTCTCCTTTAAGTAACTTTGCTGTTCAATAAGCTTTTATCTTGATTTTTCTGCCTTTACACAGTAGGTGCTTAGATGGTGGTGGTTGGTGTATAGCACTGGTCTATTTGAGACTGAAAAGCATGTTTGGGCCATGACAATAAATAATAATCTTTGTGATTACAGGCTCTTGTCACTGTGGAAAGTGCATCTGTTCTTCTCAGGAATGGTACGTTTCAGGGGAATTCTGTGAATGCGACGACAGAGACTGTGACAAGCATGATGGACTCATTTGCACAGGTGTGTAGGTCCAGATCTACCCCCTTCCTTGCTCTGAGCAGCAGGCTGCAAAACTGGTAGATGAAAATGTGAAGCAACAAGACTGCTGCAGGCACAGTCTGTCTCCTTCCATGCATGGAAGGCGAGATGTTAAATTTACCCGTTGATATGAAAGTGACAGTGTGGAGGGGAAGAGACATGACAGAATAGGGGGACAATTGATTTCCAAAGAAAGGAAGGGATAGACAAACAGCAAGGTATAAAGTGTGAATAAATCATTGATAAGAATCATATGAGGAATTTTTTTTAAAGAATTCCAAAGCGTTTTAATATGCGGCACAGTAAATGGAAATGTGGCAAAAGGAAATGATTCTGATGATCCTTGCACTTTGGCCCCTGTGTAAGGGGTATCTCATAGTTTTCATAACTTCAGCCAAGGAAGCTGCTGCTGCTGCATTGATAGAAGTAGGAATAATAGGAATGAGGAGGAAGAGAAAGTTATCATGATAATGGTGCAATGTCTACTAGAATGACAGGATTTTTAGAGTGGTTTTCCTAGCTTTGAGAGCATTAATGGTGGGTATAAGGAAAAATAGGGCCAGTTCCACCTTCCTTCACCTTCTCACAAAAGGATAAAAGCTTTCTAATGGGGGAGGGAGCACAGAGGGCATTTTCAAACGGTCTTTGCTAATATACCCAGTCCTTCAACAAGTATACCAGGCATCTTCCTACAGAGGAAATCTTTATGTGGAACTCGTTCTTCCTGTCCAATGTAACTCAACGTTGCTCCTCTGCCCCCTGTTATGTTAGTTTGTCTATAACTGTACTAGTTAACTGTATTTGTACATTCTATCCTTATTAAAGACAAGCCTGCTATATAGCTTGTTACCTGGCCTCTTTATTGAGAGAAGAGGCCCAAAAGATGGCAATGGAAGCCCAGCTGGGTACCAAACCTGACGGAATAATTACAATAGTTACTCTTTGGTTGATGACTGCTCTGGAAAGATGCCATTAATTGGTTCAAAGAGCCAGTTTCTTTTAGCTGCTTAGTGAAATGTAAGGCATTCTACACAATAACACAATCTCTAAAGGGCCAATGGAATGGTTTTTTATTATGGCTTGTTACGTTTTATAACAACACATTTTAATGTAATACATTTCAATTATGATAATGATTTTCCTGTTCATTTTGTTCTAGGCAATGGAATCTGTAGCTGTGGAAACTGTGAATGCTGGGATGGATGGAATGGAAATGCTTGTGAAATCTGGCTTGGGGCAGAATATCCTTAACAATTACACAACAAAGGACTAAGTTCTTTTTTTTTTAGGCCATTAGAACACATAAATGCACAGCAAACAGCATATAATCACCACTAGGGCTACTCAAGCAGACTATTGTATGTTTTTTCTATTCCTGAATGCCTGAGTAAAATCTGGGTACCCATTAAAAATGAGTCCAAGCAGTTTGTGATGGAAATAGCACAAGAAAGGGCTTTCTTACTTAATTTGCATGGTTGTCAGCCCTGTACATCATTACACAATGAAAACCACATTAAGCCTAATGAGGCGGAGACTTCACATGTGAAACTGCAAAGCTATTGATCAGACACAGACTACATCGTGTCCCTGTCTGAACCTCTAGATTTGGAAGATAGAAAAGTCATCGCCATAGTACCTATGGTCTGTGGCAAGTGCTCACAGTGACAACAGAACGCAATCAATCCCTTTCAAAATTGGTCACTTTCAACATTAAAGAAACTTTAAGCTTGTTGTTTAATTTTTCACGTTGCAGAACTCAAAATTCATGTAAAGAAACCCTTAAGATGCAGAGAGTAATTAAGAAAAATGTACAATTTTGAAATTTTAATAAATAATGTCATCATGTGATTGTACTGTTTGTGAATATGTATGTATCTATTGATCATTAAAAAAAAAACCAAGGGAAATGACTTACATACTGCTAATTTTGGAGATATCTGATTAATAATTAGCATTTATATGGCACTTTAAGGATTGTAAAGTGCTTTGGAAATGGCCAAAGGGTACACATAGGTGGAGATGGATTTTCTCAATGTGTAAATTTCTTCTGATTAGTAAGTTAAGGCATTTAGAGGACTCTGACTAGATGTCTTTGTGGTTTCATGACATCATATGCCTTTGATGACCAGTATTTAGTTACTGAGAAAATAGAATCATTAGAAAATATAATTTGGAGATATATCATAATCCACTAGTATCAACCCCTCAAGCTTTGATAAGGGCAGGATACAGGACCATTACAGGTTGAATAACAACTACAAATATTTATATTAGCATGAACAAAAAAAAAAACCAACTTCTTGTCAATGATGAAATGGTGGTATGAAATTCCTATAAATTATAAAAATCTACAATTATTGGGATGTCCCTAATTTATTTACCATTAAATCTAATCATGCATATCAGTATTGCAACCTTTTAAAGTTTAAGGGCAAAAATGTTAATTTACATGTTCTGCTTAAATTACTTAAATTTGGCAAAGTAAATTTGTGGAATTGTAGTACAGTTTAGGGAAAGTTATTTTAATGTTTTGAAAGATGCCTGTTTAAGTTGTGAATTCCATCATGAGTACTACAGACATCTTAGAGTCATGAGCTGGGCTTTAGAAGTGATATCACCAAAGTTAAGAACCATCCCCAAAATGAACTGGGAGAGCTATTGCCAAAATCACCTGGTTTCTTAGGAGATCCGGAGATTAGGGGCTGATTTTTCTATTTGTTAGAAATGTGCCATAGTTTTCCTGTACATTGTTGTGTTTTTAAGTTCTCCATTGTTGGCCTGCAGTAGATTAATAGGACCTTTCCAGTTGTCTCCATATCCTTATATGAGTCAGCTGTGATAGAAGCTTTTTAAAAGGCAGGAAGTGAAGTCAGAATCCAAGGAAAGATTTATGCCTCCATTTTTTTTTCTCTTTTCTGTTTTGATGTCACACTTCCAAACAAACTTCAGTGAATATATTAACTGGTATTTTAATGAAAGTGGCAATGAGATGCAGCAGAAAGCAATGGACAGCATTGGCCTTATATTCAAGAAGACCTGAGTTGAAGTCCTTCATCTGCATATACTGGATCTGAGACCCCGGGTAAGTCATTTAATCTTTCAGTGCCCTAACTCATCTAAGACTATAAATTGTCAAGATTTTACCAATCTGTATTGCCATGCCAATGAAATTGTAGGTCTTGTCCATGTTCTATTTAATGGGAAATAGAAAAATATGAATAGCATTTGTATATTAACTATTGGTTCTAGAAATTATGAAACTTTCTTCACTGAACCCCATGTTAGTAATTCTCCAAGAGAGCATATTTTTTTCTTGTCAGGTAATATTAGGCATACTTAATTTTGTTTGTGATTCTTTATATTTCACTCTATTCCATTGTAAAACTAAAAACAAATGCAGGCACATCTATATTGATATTTTTCCCTATGTCAAAATGTGTGTATGTGTGTGTATATCTATATAAAGATGAGTGTGTATATGTATATCTATATATATATATATAATACATACATGTACATATATGTATATACATATGTGTATATATACATAATTTCAGCTACTGGATTAACTATTTTAACTTTAAAGATCAGAACATGTTTTAACAAAGTAGAAAAGGGTTGTTTTTGTTTTGTTTTATCAGATACAATGTGAGTTTACTAAATTATAGAAAATAATACTGAAATTGGTTTATGTCATTAGGCATTATATAATTAACAAAGGTGGTTGAATAAGAATGAAAACTCATTATTTTTTAAATATCCTGTTTCATTCTTATGAAAAATGCTTATAAAAGGGAAAAAGTTATGTAAAGCAAATCACAGTGACAGAGGAGGACATGTGATCAGGTAGCGATGGCTTCAAGGAATATGAGCTTATGCATCACA
Organism: Phascolarctos cinereus; assembly: GCF_003287225.1. Lineage (NCBI taxonomy): Eukaryota > Metazoa > Chordata > Mammalia > Diprotodontia > Phascolarctidae > Phascolarctos > Phascolarctos cinereus. The sequence goes on from NW_027556180.1 coordinate 154,460,393, forward strand.
CAGTTTATAGATAGGGCACTGGTAGAAATGAAGGATCCTCATGCTTTTCTCAAAGCCAAATTCAGAGTGAGGCTAGGACTCTGGTTCCATGATGGGGAGAAGTAGTCCTACCATATAAGGTAAAAGCTGCTTCTGCCAATGGGCATGCAAAAGTGATATGAATGGGAAAAAAAAAAACAATTCAATTTCAGTGCTTATCTTCTGAAACAACAACAACAAAAACTGCTCTATGGTCAAGTCAGTTTAGAGGAAACATTATTAGTTCTATACAGCTAGGAAGGTATAAGGAAATATTACTTCCCTCCTTGCTAAAAACCCGAGTCCCCCAATCTTAGCTTTTCGTTTGTCTGCTTTTCCGGAAAATGTTGAACATTTATCCCTAGACGTTATTTTCATAGCATATAGATTCTCACTAAAGCATATTTACTAAAGGTACTGTTTACCCATGCCCCTTACTGAGTGTTCCTCCTCCTTCCTGGGAAGGCATTTGTTGAGAAATCTAAACGGCATGTATTAGTTTGGGGGAGAAATTCAATGGAGTGTGTCTGTGACTGCAAAGTGGAACAAAGAGTTTGTTACACTTAAAAAAAATTAAATCCCAACACTAGTATTAGTCATGATGAAAAATACCATGTATTAGGGATTTAGAAATGAATTAAGCAACTGCGACAATGTGCTCAAGGGGGGTTTTATAGGGAAACACAATAACCTTATTTTGTCTTTCATTTCAACTGTGTTTGGCCCGTCACTTGACTAGTAAACATCGGAAGAAGGCCTGGGGGGGACTTGACTGTACATACCACTGCATTTGGGAGGTCTTCTTTCATTCTTCTCAAAATGATGGCTCTCTTATTGCTTTAAAGTTGGCATAATGTAGTAATAGAATTCCTAGGGGCTATCAGACAAAAAGTCATTTAGATGATAAATGGAACAAGTATTTCCATACAAATGATATTTCCTATTTTGGCCAGGCACGCTTTTCCAAAAGGGAACTACGAGGATGAGTGGGGAGGTGTTTAATTTGGTTTCAGGAACAAACAGAGCTGCTAGTCAGTTTCAGAGAATTTTCCGGTTGAAAGTGACCACAGAGGACGTCTAGCCCAACCCTATCTGAACATTCATCCTTAGCCTGAGGTTGAAGAATGCATCCATGTTGGTTCCCCTTATCTTCACTGTATAACTCAGCCCTGGACTCAGTTTTGTAAAATGTGAGAAATTCAAATCAGAAAACTTACATTTCCCCCTTCTTCTCTTCATTGATGTTTGACCCGAAAAGAAATTCCATACAGGTGTTCAAGAGATATTTAACAATGGACAAACCGGGGGGATGTTCTGAATAGCGGGAGCAGCGCTCCTGTTCAGCTTCTGTCTGCTGAAAGGTGGACTGATTGTATCACATCTCTGCAAATGCTGCCGGCTTCTACTGTAGCCAAAAACTGTTTAAAAACCAATCTGGTTGGAAAACAAAGCTAGTGCTTGGAATATTTATGGGATGAGCATTATGGGAGCAGGGGGTTATTGATAATAGTCTCTCAGTGGGGAACTGTAGAAAGCAAATAGGAAACCAACAGAAATCAAAGCTCTCACAAGACATACATGCCAAAGGGATGGGCAACTGTAGAAACTTGGTGGATATGTACATCGAAGTACAAGACACACAATCTGTAAGTACAAATCGATTCCATCAGATTTACTATACAGTACTGCAGCAGTAACATTTTTCACTTAATAACAGCAAACTTAATTTGGGGAAACAGAATGGTGAAATCTTATCCTGAAAAACAGCAATAGAGGTATTATCATGGAGCTAAAATTTTCTTTGGCATGGCAAAGGGGAAAATTGAGTTTACCAACCTATTTACATGACATGTCTCTATATTTGTGGGTGGTGCAACATCATTTTTGCACATTCTATTTCTTACATAAAGTTGTTTGATGTTTTTCAATATGCCTTTGTATAAATATTTTATTCAATATGTTGCATCTGTGTATACAACAAAGGATAATAAACACAGAAACTGTACAATGCAGACAAACTCTTTGCATATATGTATGTAAATTTAGTAATACATACCAACAGTTCTTGATACACAGGGCCTACTACATGCAGTTCACCATTGCCGTCCTTCTCCCATGCAACAGATGAGACCAGACACAAAATTAAAGGCCTAACCAAAGCACAAATAACAAAGACCCCTCTGTTCTATGTTGAAACATATTTTAGAAGAAACTGTTCTAAGACATCCATTCATAGGAATAAACACCCTTACAGACAACCCATAGAAACAAACAGACAAACTAAAAGCAAAGGTGTTACAATTACAGGACATTCTAGTCATTTACAAATTCAGCTTTAATTTTAACCAGTCAAAGGGATTTGCAGAGAAAGAAGGACCCAGCAAGTAGAGTTTAATATCGAAAACAATGGGTATGTTCATGGGAATGGGGGAGGGAGAGTAGGGATTTGAGTATATGGTACTTAGCAGCCCCATCTCTTTAAACTTCCGAGTTTCACTGTGCTTACTGTCTTGTAGCACTGAAGGAGACCATGCTTTTCCCTCCCCACCATGTTACAGGAGAATGAACTTCACAAAATGTTTCTTCACCTTCCAAAGTTACAGTCAAATTGGCTTACCCAGCATTTAAAATGGAATTAAGAGAAATTAAGAAGAGGTAAAAGAACCACTTTGTCTATTTAGCATCATCCATGATACTCTACTCATACATTGTACTAACTTTTATTTATTAAAACTGAATCCAATATGAAAATTTCAGAAGCATAAACAGTTCATTTATATCAAATCATTAATCAGCTAAGCAGACCAAAAGTATTAAATAACAAGTAAGGGCTCTTATGATGCTTAGTGTGAAGCAATGACCAAAGAATTCCCCAGTAAATACATTGCAGATGGGAGAAACAGTGATCATGTCATCCTTCTCCTTAAATATACTGACAAGAGGCCAGGACACTGATCCCACATAGTTTTCCAGGACTGAGGTACAGATTGGTCATAATTACTTCTTCTGAGAATCAAAATTTAGTTTTCCTAAAGCATACACAATTTTCACTATCTATTAAATCTTTGACAAGATAAACACTAAGTATTTTGAAAATTTTCACCTTTAATAGCTGACATTTTGTATGGCATTGTTATCCCTTAGCCAACTGCTATAGCCTGTGTCTTATGTTGGCTACACTGAGTTCAATGAACAGCCCTACGAGTCATCAACAGTAGTCTGCCCCACTCCCTCAAAAAGAAAAGAAAGAAAGAAAGAAAAAGAAAAAAAAAGATGAAGTTAAAAGCTGATCTTCTAATGAGCTTGTTTTCCTTTGTTTTTATTTTTGTTTTTGTTTTTTTCATCTATAGCAATTCAACAGACTGTATTCTGAGATCAAGGCAAGGCACCTGTAACCAAGCCATTTGTGGGCGTGCCCCAAAGAGCTGGGTTAGAGGTATGTACTGGTGAAATACACAGTACTGGACTCGGCATGCTGAGCTAAAAAAAATACTTTTTTTTTCCCCTAATATGTCCAGTTTAAAAACTTGTCGTTAAACACCAAAAATATTAAAGTCTAATTTATAACTAACCTTTGCATTGCTGCTTCAGAAAATAACACAACAGCCGCCTTGCCCATGCTCTGCTGAGTATGAGTGGAACGCAGCCAAAAATTGGGATGGTATTAAGTTCAGTTCATTAAAAACTGGATTTGAAATGGATTTAGGTAGCGCAATTCTTGTTAGTCGTAATTATTGTTTTTCAAATAATGAAGATTAGTAGATGAAAAATGAGCCTTAATTCAGGCCTACAAGGCCTACAGAGTTCTTTGGACCCACTTTCTCAAAAACCAGTGGGTCTTGCTCGCTGGGCAAGGCAAATGTTACCATTACCAGTAAGCTTGTGATATGTATAAAACACACACACACACACAGAAAGAAACTATAGGGGGATGTCAAACACTTATCTTAGCTTTCCACTGGTCATGTTTGACACGTTTCTCTCCCCAGTTATGCTGACCTCAGGAGCACGATATCTGATATTAGAGCATATTCATAATTTAATCAATAGTGTAAGTCAATGACAACAACCTTATTCTTTATAGATGCAATTTATAATTATAGGTTTAGAAAGTTCCTGATTCCCTGATTGCTTTCCAAACTCAGCTACCTGTAACATTTAAGTTTTAGAGAAAACACAATCCCTGCAAAAGATCACAGACAGTGGAGCGAGCAGCCTTGTAAAAAAAAAAAGGGGGGGGAAGGAAGAGAAATCCATAATAGCACAGGGTTACAGCGTCTAACTAGAAAGTACTCAATATTATTGGTGTGCTACAAAATTGAACTTAAACACATGAATTTTGCTGAAACTGGACTCAGAAAGGGATTATGGGTAACTGTCAGCAGGCAAGGTATCAAGTGTATCAAGTGAAGTATGTCATTCACATGAAGTGTCACAGTCACAGAAAAGATATTAAAAAGGCATTCCATATCTGGTAGGGCATTCCATGGTCTGAGTTTAGCTGGTTATCCAGGTGTCCTCTTGGAATGGGGAGAGCAAGGGAAGGGAAGAGGGTGCAACACGTTGAGCTTTATCCATTTGCAACAAGTTTGTTGGGAAGCAGCAAAGAGCAAGCCTTCACTTGCTTCTAGCTGCTCCATAGATCCCAGAGCCCAAATGTCTGGCAAGGAGAAAGAGCTCAACTTTGCTCAGGATGCGTTAAGTCACAACACCTGTGAGGATCTGGCTATGTGGTCTTACTCTTGTTCACTGGTTTGCCTCCATTCATTATTGCAGACGCACTTGTGCTTTTACTTGGAGTCACCCCGGCTTTTGGCACTGTTTCTCCAACATCGTGCAAAGATGGTTCTCTGTACATGGCAACTAGTGTTTAAAAGAAAGAAAGACAAAAAGGAAGTTCATTGGCTCAGATAAGCAGCAGTAAGGGGCAAGTAAATAAACATTTTCTCCCTTTCTAGTTGCATGGATCATGGGTCTTCAAACTGGATAAATCCTTAGAGGTCATCTAGTGTGACCCCCTTCATTTTTGGAGGAAGAAACTGAGGCCCAAAGATAAGGAATGACTTTTTCAAGGTCATACAAGTAGCAAGTAAGAGAGCCAGCTTTTTCTTTTCTTTTCTTTTTTTTTTATCTCAAGTTCCCCGATTTCAAAGCCAACATGGGCTCTACTCCACCAGCTGCCTGAAACATTTTATAGATAATTTTTGAATATTAAAAGTCATGGAAACTGGGCTAGCACCAGGTGTCCTATCTCAATCTTTTATTTCCCCCATACCAGGGGGCTCTTCTTTGAAAAGTAATGTCTACTTAAAGTTACATCTGTATACCCTGAGGCTACCATCTAAGGTTCTTTCCATCTATATCTCTGAGAAACATACAGACAGTAGAGACTTTCTTTTTGTGGAGATTTCTAGGTGCCAACCATTCATTATTATTCTTTTTCTTTCAAGTGTTTCAAGGCCATCACATTAACAATAGTGTGAAAAATCAGGGTAATCCAATATTATAAAGAAGGAATCTGACCTTAATTATGCCAAAGCTTTCCAGTGAACATCTCTTAGTTTAAAATTTCTCCCTCTTCCCCCCGCCCTTGTTAATCATACTTGAACCAATTTTTAGCACCTGCATGGCATTTATTGTCATTCCTCACATGCTTTTAAAAAAGCAATTTTTTTTTTCTTTCTTTCTTTTTGTTTTCTTTTGTTTTGTTTTGTTTCATCCTGTACAAAGCAGAAAGCACAGTGTGAAAAGAAAGTGAGCGGGAAGCTGACATTTGACTCAGCTCTGAGAAATGTTCGGAATGAGCCTGGTGATGATGTACTTAATCACAATAGATGGAACAGTATCTGCCTCTTAGGAAGACATTCCAGGAAATACTAGGAAGGCACATTTCACAGTGACCAGTGGGTGGAAGAACAATGAAATACTAGAAATAATCTGCCAGCAGAAATCCAAGTGAATCAGAGCTAGCCCAACGGGGCTTCTTGGGCTTTTGTAGGAATCTTTTGTAGAAAGTACAGACCCATTCAGTTAGGAAGCTGGAGCATTAAAGCTGCCTGGCTAACGGATGTGGCAGAAATCTCCCTTTCTACTGCACTGAACCAGGTAATATTTCAACCGAGATACAAATTTTACAACATTTATGAAGATCAAAGCTGTGTTAACAGAGATGTCCTCACACAGTGGTTTAAGAGGGACTTTGTGCTGCTGAATGAAGCTGGAATCCCTCCCTCCCTTGACTAATTATAGTGGGAGACAGAAGCATCAAAGGACTGATTTTGGTTTCCTATGCGGAGAAGTTGTAGAAGAGATATGAAGAACTTTAACATCTTTAACTAAGCAAGTACTTAACTCCTCTTTAATACTTCCAATAACATATTTTAAATCTTGTCCTTAGCTTTGGAAGTTTGAATTTAGTTGACCTTTCCCCAGTACCCATATGTGGCAGGCGATGTTTGCTATTACAGCCCTTGCACATAATTGCTTGCAGAGTACTTCTGTTTTCTAATTATTGGAAAATATGATAAATGTTGGTGAACTCCTCCTGATGCACCTGTTTATTAAGGGTATTGGAGTAACTGAATTAAATCCCAGGAAACTACAAAGTTCAGTAATGAGAAAAACTAAGTGGATGAAGAATGTGTCTTACACAGATGATGATACGCATTTGAGTAATTTAGAAGTGCACATCTGTCAATGCACAGATCTGACACCAGTACTACAGATGGACCGAGAATGAAGTAAGAGAAAGAATTCCAATACTTTCAATAACACTTAGGCTTCTCCCTGAAAAAAAAAATTGGTTTTGTGAAACCTATTGTCTTCTGATGATGTTATATGGCTATGGATCATGGATCCTATAAGGATGATTTCTGGAAAGACATGGGAATAGGACAAAAAATATGGGTGGATTATTATCTCTACTGCAGGAAAGGAGAAAATACATGATATGAAATCTAGGTCCAGTGAAGTATGGGTATAGATTATATTTTTAGAAGTCTCTTTGAGTAGAATACTGGCATCCCACCATCAAAATCTGACTTAAGAAAAGTGAAAAAGTTAACTTGTTTCCCCATTCTGCCTCTCTCATGAACTTCCCTGTCTCCTCATTCCATTTTGTTTATCTCTCACATTGAGGAAAGAGTTATCTTTTCTCTGATCTATCCTGGGTAAGAGATGTTCTTATCTGCTTGGATTTCAAAGAGCTTCAGAAATAAGACAAAATAAATGAAAGGAATTGAGACATTAACAATTCTCCAATTAAGCAGATCATAAGATCTTAATCACTGAGAGAAAACATAAGAGGCAACAACAAAATAGTGTCATTAATGAAAGCCCAGTGTTTTGTGAGTGTCTGGAATTGCCTTTCCTGGTGGGTAATACACAGCATATGCAGTATCCCTCCACCAGGTTTCAATTCAACACATGGAAACACGATGAATCTGGAGACCTGGTGAATCTTGTTTCAACCATGCTAGTTCCCCTCATTACTATGAGGAGTCTTTTACCTCCACTCCCCCCCTTATTATGCTGGAGCCAGTTTTTGATGCCTACACGCTCACATATAATCTGATGTTTCCCTTTCAGGATACTGTGTGATGATAAAAAGTCTTTTAATTCGTTGCTCAGTTGGGCCCAAGTGTGCATACAAAAGGTTCAAATCGATATTCTTTTGCTTTTCTTCCCTAGAAATTTTCAAGGTAGGAGGACTATTTCCAGCTACTAAATGGAGATGAGGTACAGCTTTATTTCCCACTTAGCCACCATGTATAGTTCTTCTGTTGCTGTTGAGTTTCTTTTGCTCATCTTAGGTGAATAAGTATTCTGAGATAAGGGTTCCCAGGTGAGTACTGAGACCAGAAACTCTATCAAAGCCATCCAAGATTCCATTGATAGCTCAAACCCACACTTGGTAGCAGCAGCGGTCTGTTAAGAGTTCAGCTTAGTAGCAAAGAGGTCTAAGCAATGGAATGACCCACCAAACAAGCCACTATGTCCTCGATGGAGCCAGGCCAGCTGAGCAAAGGGGCTACTTGCCCATCTTTGATGGTACTCTCTGAAGTGAATATAGTAAGAAATCCTTGAAAGCCAGGTATCTAGGGTCTAAGAGATAGGTTGGCCCCACACATTCTTAATATATGTGCCTCACCACCTTTGTTCTTCAAGCTTAATCCTATTCTTCCCAAGGTACCTTGTGAGTATGCATAAGGGGAGTGCACCTTTTGATTTGGGGAGAATTGTTTTGTAGCTAGAGTCCATGCTATACATTTTTAAAGTAAATGCCCTGTTGTAGAAGTGAATTGATTCAGTCAATAGAGCACAGGCCCTGAAGTCAGGAGGACCTAAGTTCAAATCTGGTCTCAGACCAGACACTTACTAGCTATGTGACCCTGGGCAAGTCACTTAACCCCAATTGCCTCGCAAAAAAAAAAGAGAGAGAGAGAGAGAGAAGTGCATTGATGTCAACTGGTTCCTTTTGGGGGAGCATATCAGATGAGGCCTAAGAGTGACAGTATTAGAAGTGGTTACACCTTTGGGTAACCTTTTGCATTCTGAAAGAGAAGTAGTCATTCTCCCTCTAGGGACCCAGCCTATTACTGTGAGGGGGGAATGTGACAGTGAGCCTGGTGCTACAAACAAGTATTTAACTATCATAGGTACATTTTTGAAATCAAGATTTCAGTAACTTGAAACTGAAATTTCTGATGTATCTTTGTGAAACTGAGAATTGACTCATCATTGCATGTCAAATTCTTCTGCACAAGCATTTTGTACTGAAAAAATATGTAATATAGATTTATAGGTAGGAGACACCCAACATAAATATAAAGAGCACCTGGCTTCCCTTGATGAGTTCAAGTCACTGAAAAAATATGGCAGGTGTGATTGCTGAGCCACCATTAGCCATCTTTCAAAAATCAGGAAAAAAGAGAAAGGAAACATAGAATTTGAGGACAAGATCCCTAGATTTGAAAGAAAAAAGAAAGAAAATTAAACCTGCAAAGTCTAGATAAATGGTTTCAAACTCAGATACACCCTTCCTTCCACGTAGTGACTTAGAAAAGCACAAATTAATATTATCTATATTGTACTGTTTTAAAATTTTCATTCGTTAAATTTTTCCCAATTACATTTTAATTTGGTTCTAGCCACACTTAGTTTGTATACCACAAGTTTGATACTCATGCTCTGGACCAATGAGTTTGGTTTCAATTCCTGACAGAATTCTAAAATTATTATAGTGATGGTAAGAGAACATGTAGGAAAGGAAGTAATGTTATAAATATAACTTATCTGGAATTTTAGCAAATAATTTGACCCAAAATAACCTCTAATGGTCTATTTATATAGAAAAGATCAATAAATGTGAGCTAAAGGCCAGCATAATTTGATGGATTCTATTTTTCATGAATTGTAATTAAAATTGGTGTTTTCAAAAGTTGTGACCTACAGAAAACTAAGTAGCTGTGTTAAATATTATTTTTGAAAATTACTTTAGTTTTTCAGCCTTTTACACTTTAATATGTTGTATTTTTTTAATGGAAAACAGAAGTTTGCTTTGGTGCAACCATTTTATATACTATAAGAGAAACTAGTACATCGTTAGGATCTTTTGTTTTAAATGGCTAGGTTATGCCTTAAAACTGAAGGAAATATGCATAATAAATATTTCTAATTTCTGAATACAAGTCAGTAGAACTGATATTTTGTAAGCTTTTCAGGATCTTAGTTTTTAAGTACTACATTAAAAATTTTTTAAATGAGTATGTTTGAGGTTGCCAAATGGGAGACTTAAAATAACAAAAATCATTGTCTCAAAGGAAAAAAAAAAGAACTCAGTGGCGAGACCTGCATTTAATGGTTTAGTGCCATCTTGAATGGTATTAAGCAGTATATCCCAGGGATTTATGCTGTTTGACATTTTTCTCAATGCTTGGTATGAATACATAAATGGCAAATTCATCAAATTTGTAGTTGATGCAAATCTGGGAGAGACGACTAATATAGTAGATGATAGTATTCAAATATGTCTTGACAGTTTAGACTATTTGCTCAAAATACATTTACTGCTGATAAAGTTTTATACTTGCGTTAAAAAAATCACTCTTTTAAGTATAAGGTGGAAGAGGCAGGGCTAGAGTTAGTAAAGTTAGTTAGTAAAGTTAGACAAAATTCTGAGGGCTCTTGTAGATGGACTACAATTGCAAAATAAGCCAACAGTATGATATAGCAGCCAGGAAAACTGATGGTATTTTTAGTGCCAGTAAGAAAGACATTGTTCTACTGTACTCTGCTTTTCTCTGACTACATCTGGAGAACTGTGTTCATTCCAGGAACCACATTTTAGGAAGGATACTGATAGACTGAGAAGAGGGCAGCTAAGGTGATAGAGGCTTTCAAGATTAAATCATATGAGAATCAGTTTGAGGATATTTACCCTAAGGAACTGAAGAATTTAGAAGGGACAGAAAAACTGTCTTCAAGTATCTGAAGGACTTTCACTTGGACAAAATATTAGATTTCTTCTCTTTCGTCAGAATCAATGGGTGTAACTTTCAAAGACACAAATTCAGACTCAAAATAAGAAAAAAATTTCTAAATAATTAGACCTATCCAAAAGTGGAATAGGCTGCCTTGGAAAGCAGTGCCCTCATCCTCCACTGCTGGAGTCTTCAAGCAAAAGCTGGATGACCATTTGTCAAATAATTTGCTGAAGATCCTATTTTAATAGGCTGAAATTGATGGGCACTGATGTACACTCCCACTCTGAAAGTCTGCACTCCTAGAGATGGGCTTAAAATATAGAGAAAACTTCATAGGAAGGGACAGCTTTTCATTTAAGGAAAAAAAGCAAGGATAGAACGGCTTGTGCTGGTTTTTATAACATCTTTATCCTCATTCGACAGAGTTGATTTTCTGCATAAAAGAAACAAAAATCACTGGAACAGCCTTATGGATTTGAAATCCCTTAAAATCAAGTTTAACTTTGTAGTTCTCAAAACAAGTGCAACATGGAAAGAAGTAAATGGTACTTTTGATAGAACTGTCACTGAAAAAGGCATAAGTGTTTTTCTGATTAGTTAACAAGGCTCCTTTTTAGGACAGCTGTGCAGAGATATGATCAAAGACAATGTGTGATGTTCAACATGACAAATGACAAACAACCTCTGCAAAATAATCTGAGCAAGATAAGGCATTTTCACAATTTTGTATGAAGACTGGAAATGAACACATTTTGAAATTTATAATGTCACTTAGTTCCATAAGGTCAGGATGTGTTCCCTAATCTTTGTCATGTTCAAGAAAGAAACTGCTATTTTAATCTAGTTTAGCATCTCCATAAGCAGATAACAACAATAAAAACTGTCTTCTTCTTGGTATGTAGAATTTCCAAAGGCCCTTTTATAATGTAGGCTTTTAAATTTATAATGTATATTTATTTTTGAAAATCACCAAGCCATTGTTTCAGTGGAATAAATTTTGGCAATGAGAGATGGAGAATATTTTTGGGTTAATGGAATACTGAAAATAAATATAGTACATAGTATGTTGACTACTAATACAATAAGCAAAATCGTATTTTGGCCCCACCAATAAGGGTTTTATGGTTTGAGTTTTATGTTTGTTTGCATAAATTCTATAGAGTTAATTCTGCAAAGAGCCACAGAACATATGAACTACTGATATGTAGGTCTTGAACCCCTCCTTTTATCAGAGAATGGAGTAAAACATCAAATCCAGATAGTATGGGAAGAGGAGGAACTAAAATTTATACCACAGATACCTCAGTTAACTACTTTTAAAATCATTTCAATCCAAATATGAAAGTAATGATACAAATGTGAAACTTACCTTCCAATGGCTTGGGTAGAAAATGAGCTGCTGGTTTTGTTTTCTTCACTCTGTTTCCCTTCATGACTTGTCCTTCCTTATTAAGACCCAAGAACCAGGCCCTACCAGATTCCTGTTGTCTGTACAGCATGGATGAGTAGATTACATAATAGTTTTCAAAAACAGATTCTTTAAACTTGCATTCAGGGGTAAAAAGTTCCTGTAGGGAGGAGGAAAAAGAGGAAAAAAGTTATAGCAAGGAATTGAGTGTATGTTTCTTTTTTGTTATTGTTTTTGTTTGTTTGGTTAGTTTTTGAGAACAGAAAAGGTCCCAGGCTGCTTTGGTTCTAGAGATTGGAGCAGAACACCTCCTCTTCCTGGACATTGGATAGCCTGAGATTGCTTAACTGGAGAGCGAATAAGAAGAATATGTAGATAGAGAAGCATAAGATATAGAGATAAAGTTTAGGGGTTTTACAATTTAAAAATAATTATGAGTAAGAGAGAGAAATATATCAAATAGCATTAGAACTTATACAATAAAGGAAAACCAATGAAGAACCCCTTTTATTCATCAAAGATTCTTATTATCTCCACCCAATGAATTAAACACAAAGAAAGAAGCATTTGCATCCTCTCTAGGAGCATTACATGGGAAATATTTTTGATAGGATTATATTTGTATTCTTCTCAGTCAATAAATATTAAGTGCCTACTGTGTGCCAAGCACTGAGTTGAGTGCTGGGAATACAAAAAGAAGCAAAGACAATCCCTACACTCAAGGAGTTTATAGTCTAAAGAAGGAGACAGTATGCAAACAAATATGTAAAAATTAAGCTCTACAAGACAAACAGGAAATAATTAACAGAGGGAAGACATTAGAATTAAGAGGGATTGGGAAAGCTTCCTATAAAAGGTGGGGATTTTCTCTTCAAAGTTTTACTTTCGTAATTCTTTATGGGATAGATAAATGGAGGAACTGCTTCATCCTGGAAGGTCACCTCATCCTTAGAAATATCTCTTTAGTACCCTCTGCCCTTGGATATAATCTCTTAGTTTATAGGGTAGATGGAAGACACAGAGTTCTTTCCAGAACCTCCAATGAAGGAGGCTGCCCAGAACAGTCATCTTTCCATTTCCCACCAGTTTGCACACCTCTGAACTTGCCAGGTACCTTCTCTCTATCCCCCCTCCCTATTTCGTTTCTTTTTGTGTTGCCTTCCCCAATTAGAATGTAAGCTTATCAAGGGAAGGACTTTCTTTGTTTGTATTTGCAGCACTTAGCACTGGTAGTGAGTAGGTAATAATTACTTGTTGACTGACTAGAGGTGAAAGAATTACAAGATCTCCGTAGAGCTGGAAAGAAGAACAGAGATAATGTAGTTCAGCTTCTTCATTTTATAGATGAGGAAACTGAGGTTCAGAGTTTCAACCGTGTGCTGAAGGTAATCAGAGTCAGAGGCAGGATTTGTATCTCTCTCTGAGTCAACATGATGAAAAGCCCAGAGAGCTGACCTTGGAGTTAGGAAGACCTGGGTTTCTGCCTCTGGAACACACTTGATACATGACATTGGGCAAGTGATAACTTCTCCAAGCCTCAAGCAACTTTCTAACATTATAAATTATAAAGATGTTGACCTGAACAGGACAAGGACATTCTTCAACTAGAGCTTCCTATACTAGAGTATGAGGAATCTTGGGATTAATCCATATATATGACATGAAGAGTTTATGGAGGCTAGTTTCTACCTTTCATTATACCCTGAACTAAAATACTGATAAAAATAACTGCTGGTATCAATGATTCCAATGATATCAAGTTGGAACAACCAAGTCAGGAAGACTCATCATCTTCCTGAGTTCAAAAATCTGGCATCAGACACTTACTAGCTGTGCGACCTTGGCCAAAGCACTTAACACTGTTTGCTTCAATTTCCTCATCTGTAAAATGAGCTGGAAAAGGAAATAGAAAACCACTCCAGTGGTTTCTTTGCCAAGAAAACCCCAAAAGGGGTAATGAACGAAGAGTCAGACATGACCGAAAAAATAACTGAATAACAACAAATCAGTGATTCAGCCAATAAATATTATACATACATATATACATACACATGTATAGGTGAGTCATTGATATCAATAAATAGTTACATTACTTTATGTCATTTTTCATAAAAGCCAACTCTTATGATTAGCTGATAATGTAACTAACTATGTGATGAGAATACTGGGTCTTTCTGCCCAAAGCAGTCAACAAGAATACAGGCCTAAGTACCTATGAAATTGAATGGTCAGATCCAGGGCATGTCTCTTGGGTACCTGAGAGGATTCTCATTGTGAGGTTCAAATGAGTTAACACATGCGTCAAAATATTATATAAAATTCAAAATTTTGTACACTACTGGGTCAATATTTGCACTATGCAAACTGATAACTATGCATGGCCACTTCTGAATTCACTGCTTGCATATTTCCTATAAAGTAAATGCAAGTATATAGATATTAATAAATGTAGCATATATGAAATAATGCTATATTCATTGGCTATAGTCATTTTTCTCCATAAGAATATGGCAGTTGTGTGGGTCAGTGGATAGAGCACTGGACTTGAAGTCAGGAGGACCTGAATTAAAATCTGGTCTCAGGCACTTATTAGCTCTGTGAGTCTGGACAAGTCATTTAACACCTACCTCAGCTTTCTCATCTGTAAAATGGTGATAATAATAACACCTTCCAAGGTAATTGTGAGGATAAAATGTAACGATATTTGTAAAGCTCTTTGTAAACCATAAGATATTATGTAAACATTAGCCACTACCAAGGTAGGGGCAGCTAGGTGGCACAGTGGATAAAGAAATGGACTTGGAATCAGGAAGACTCATCTTTATAAGTTCAAATCCAGCCTCAGACACCTACTAGCTGTTGATCCTCGGCAAGTTATTTCACCTTGTTTGCTTCAGTTTTCTTATCTGCCAAATGAACTGAAGAAGGAACTTGAGTAACTTTGCCAAGAAAACCCCAAATAGAGTCATGAAGAATCTGGCAGGATTGAAATGACTCAACAATAATAACGTTACTGAGGTAGCTACTGTTGTCTATTACCATTACCAGCACTACTACAGGAAAAGCACTGGAGGGTTTGTTTGTTTGTTGTCAATTTCATAACGTATCCTTTTGAGTGAGTATGTAAGACTAATCACTATGTAACAAATTCGCCACTCCTTAGCAAGGAAAATATTTCTTTAGGAAGAAGTACAAGAGGGTTAAAAGAACAGTGGCTCTGGGTTAGAGGACCTGTGTTCAGTGTTGTAGAGTTGTTTTAGTCATGTCTGATTCTCCAAACTCCATTTGGGATTTTCTTTACAAAGATTCTACACTAGTTTGCCATTTCCTTCTCCAGCTCACTTTACAGATGAGGAAACTGAGGTAAAGAGAGGTTAAATGACTTGGTCAGAGTCACACAGCTCACAAGTGTCTGAGGTCGAATTTGAACTCAGGTTCTCCTGGGAATGTTAAACCTCTCTCTAGCTTCCTCCATTAAGTGCATCAGACATCTTCCTGTTTAGTTATGCTGCTACTCCTAGTAACAATTCTCAAGAAAAAGATTAATTGCCTATTATCCTTGTACTGACTTTATACAAATGGAGATTCTCACAAAAACAGAATAAATTAGAAAAAAAAAGGATTGCAAGAAGGGGTCGGGTTTTATCAAATTAGCTTGAGGGTTTCTTCCTGATTTCTTTCACACTCCCTTGCTGCTTTCAAATTCACCCTGATTACTCTCAGCTCTTACACAAATTGCCCTTTGCTGCTTTTCTAATTTCAGACTATAACAAAGGAAATAAGAAGACATTAGTTTTGTTTGGCTAACTTCCTGTCCTGCCCCACCTTTCCTCCCCCTAATCCCACTCCAGCCCAAGTTAGATTTATATACCGTTTTATAGTACTGGGTGTATGGAACTGCCAATAATGAAAATACCTTCTGAAAATGCAAATTAGCAACTGTATAATTTAGTCTCAGTGAGTAGCCTGGGGCACTGGGAGTGTAAATAATCCCCTGAGTCACCAAACCAGTATGTTGCAGATGCAGGAGGTGAATCCAGAGCTTCCTGACTTTGAAGCTAGCTTCTCTGTCCATTAAATCATGTTGCCTGTTCAAATACAAACATTTGTACATACCTATATACTATTATTGGCACCACAACACACACTAAACACAAAATTATCTTTTGAACATTTATTAAACATCCCCATATGTGCTTTAATACTGTGCTCACAGCTGAGGAAGATGTAACCTGAGGGGAGGAAGGCCCAGCATCAGCTTTCTGAAGGGTGGGAAGATGAGGACCAGAAGGAACAGGTCTCTTTGAACCCTTTTCCCTCACTCTAACCACCATTACTTAGTTTCTATCAGGTTCTGGATGACCATTCTTGGCTGGGGTGCCCATTCCTTTCTACCTCAAACCGCACTGCATTTTGGCCCTTAGGTCTGATACCTCCTTCCTAATCATCAATGGATGGAGACCACTTGTTCTGCCATTGATTCCCAAGGTTCACAGAGCTCTGTGAGAGCAGGGTGCTGTCTTTTTTCCCCTCTTCCTCCCCCCCCCCCACCCCAGTACTCTGCATAGTACTTGGCATGTGGCAAGAGTTTAATATATTTTTTTCCTTACATTTAAAGATAAATAGGCCCTGGTGGATGCTCCCAGGCAGCTGATGTTCTAGTAAGGCTTTTTGGCTACATTTAAATTCCGTAGGAGTTATATTTTGAGAAGTCAACAGTAGCTTTTGTTTTCCTTTCAATAGAGCCAAATTAACAAACATTTATGAAGTGCCTCCAGTGTGTTTGTTGGAGGGAAAGGATGTATGATGCTAAGAGCTCGGGATATAAATGAAGACAAAAACAATCCCTGCCCTTAAAGGAGCTCATAATCTAAAGGGTGTAGATAATATGCTTAAAAAAAAAAGTACAAACATATATATGCATGATAAATCAGAGGTAAGTTCAAGGGAAAGTATTGACATTAAGAAGGATCAGGATATGTTTTGTGCAAAAAAAGTGGAATTTTAGCTGAGGCTTGAAGGAAGCTAGGAGGTGCAGGTAAGGAGGAAGAACATTCCAGATATGAGGGGTAGCCTATAAAAATGCATAGAATCAGGAGATGGAGGGTCTTATGTGAGGAACTGAAATGAGGCCAGAGTCACTGTCAAAGAGATGGTGAAGGGAAGTGAGAAATAAGACTGAAAAAGCAGGAAGAGTCCAAGTTAAGAAGGGCTTTAAAAAAGGATTGTATAATTTGATCCTGGAGGTAATAGTAAACCACTGGAGTTTATTGAATATGAAGTGACATAATCAGACCTGGATTTGGAATAATCAGGGAGTTCCATAATGAGTTATGAAGCACATAACACTGTAAGCATTGGGACAGAGTTTCTAGCTGGGACCTGGCTGTCCTTAAATGGAACAATGCCCCAGTGTGGTAGTTTTGTCTTTTTGTATTTGTGTATAGAGAGCTTTCAGTAACGGAACCCTTTAGTCCTCTTTAATGATAATGGATAGGATCTGTAAAGTTCAAAACAGTTTTTTACCATATGAAGCATGTGTATATGTTTGTGTGTGCTATAACCTTGTGATTTTTTTAAAAATAAAATTTATCCCTCCTTGAGAAGCTATGACAATAGAAGGAAAACTTTAACAGCTCCTAAGAAACAGGTTGTGGCTGTCTTAAGAGGATCAGCCTGCATGGGGTTAGAGGGGGTCATCAGCATCAGAATGCTTCCCACTAGCAAATGATTTTATTTTGTTTGTTGGCTTGTTTGTTTTGGGCCATAGGAATTCCTGTGGAACCATCTCCCAAAGGCAAAGAAGGGTTGTAATCTGTAGAATATGCGCAGTAATGAAAAAATAAATCCTTAAAATATTGAAGTTTGATTGAAAGTGTCAGATGAACCCAATCTTTTCCTCTGGGGGCAGGGGACTGGTAACTTTCCAAGAGGGGTGGGGGAGTATTTGTTCCCTTCCTGGAGAGAGACAGAGAGGTAGAAATGATGAGATACACAATCCCATGGATTTCTTGAAATACAAAAGGAAAATTCCAAAAGCAAGAATAGTTGATACTGGAAGTAGACTTGAGCTAGGTCTTCATTGCTTGACAGCACCATAATTCAGAATATTATTTCTGTCCAAGCAAATGTTTTGGCCATTCTTAATTTTCCTTTTTTCTAAACATAATTCCTTTAGTTCTCTAATATGTTATGATCTCCCTTAGTCTAATACCATGCCATACTTTAGAGGAAATCTTATAAAATGATGCCTGTATGTACATTTGTGAGTCAGGATAAATAAATGGAATGCTATAAATCTGACATCTTCAGAAGACTAATACATACAATATAATGGCTAAAACTATACCTTCCAGGACAAAAAGATTGGAAACTGACATACCTATTTGTCTTTTTTTTTAACAGTCCACAGTGACCAAATCTATTCTTCACTAGTTAGAAAATGACACAAAAGCAACAGATAATAGAAAACTATGAAAGCTGACATAGAGGATTACTCAAAAAGAGATGAAAGAAGCTAGTGACTTTTTAGGTTTGGGTGTAGGCTACTTAGCAACTGCTACAAACAGGCAGATAAGAGGCAGTCTCTGCAGATCCCTGGCTTTGCTTCTAATCTAACCCCTTGGAGCCATGGAAATATGCCTGGCACCTCCTTTTCAAGGAGCTGTTTATGTCCCCCAGGAAGAAAATTCTTACTAGCACAATCACTGGCACTATCAAATGGCTTAACTCTGATGATTTTATCAGTGAAAATGAAATTAAAGAAGATATGTTACCATTTGCTTTGCCACTGCATCCAAAGGACCATAAGACCTTTCCATTTGCCTTGGAGATGAAACTTTCTGTGTGTGTTGTCTCCCAAAATGTTATATGATCTTGCAGACTGTCTCTCCTTTTCTACTTATATCTCTAGCATTTAGTATAATGCTTTGCACATAGTAAACACTTAATAAATGCTTTTTCATTCATCCATCCATCTATCCATCCATCCATCCTCCACTGGACCAAGATTTATAAGGAGTTAGCCCTAGAGTGCTGGGGGTTGAATTGTCATATGCAGAGAAAATGAAAGATATCAGCAAACTAGGAATCCATTATTTCCCTCTTCTTATTTATGAATGATAGGGATGATAACTGAGCCCATCATTTCAGCAGTGAAGGGAACATTGTGGTGAGAAAACTCCCTCTTTAAATGCAGGTACACATCTTCTCTATAACATATTCTGAGAGAGTTGCCAAGAGCACTGAAAGGTTGATTTCCCTAGGGGTCACCTAGCCAACATATATCCAAGGTGAGATTTAACCGCTACTTCTTCCTGGCTGTGAGTCAGGTCATTAACAATAAGCATTTAATAAGTACTTACTGTGTGCTGAGTGCTGGGGACACCAAAGGCACAATACTTCTTCTCTTAAGAATCCCAGTTATAATAAAAAGTCAGAATTTCTTATAGCTAACAGAACAGTCAGTCTTAGCCTTTTTCTTTTAGCAATTCTGGCACTAAACCCATCCCAGAAAAATGATATGTGCTGTGTTATTAAAAGTCTCTGTAGAAAGTAATTCTACAATCCGTTTGGCAAATGTGCAAGTGAGTGATACTGTACATTGGGTTTTCCTTTGTGTCTCCCCACAATTTCAGTCCATTCCACTTGGTTCTGTCCTCCATAGAAATGAAAAAAAAAAGCCACTATGTTCTAATACTCTATAATAGTACTTTGTACCACTAAGAACAGTTATCAAGTCATTTGCAATCTTTTTTTTTCTGTAGACTAAATTATTCTGTTAAAATCTATGCATGTAATTTTCACAGATCTAATTTTCCTAATGCTTCAAAAACTTTGCAAAAAAAAAAAAGGACCAGATTATTTCTGGGTTTTGCAAAGCTTTCAACTTTTGAAGCCCAAAATTTAACCAAGCATTTTTTTTTTAATGTATTAAACACTGTGGTTGGTCTTGGAGATATGGATACAATTATATACTTTTTTAAAGTTGACAAAGCACCTTCCTCACAACAACCTTGTGAGATGAATAGTTCAGGTATCATAAAGATAAAGGAGATAAAGAAACTAAAACACACAATGATTAAATCACTTGCCCAGGTTAAGAGCTATAACTAGAACTGAAGTTTTATAGTCATTGTTATAAAAGAAAGTCTAGTGCTTTGCTATGCTACAGTTCCTGACATCACTGAGTTTACAATCTTGTGTGTGTGTGGGAAGATTTGACCTATACACAAATATTGAGAATGAGTGTGGAGAATGGAATATAATAAGAACACAAGACAAGTAATAATGCTATGAAGGGTCAGGAGAAAGAAAAATGGCTTCTGAGGAAATCAGGGATGCTTCCTAGAGGAGGTGACATTTAATCTGGTCCTTGATCAGTAGAATTTCAAAAATCAGAAATTAGGGGGGAGGGCATTGCCGTTATACGTACAGCATGAACGAAACACGAAAGTGAGAAAGTGCTGATGGAGGCATACAAAGACAGTATGAATTCCAATTTGCCTGGAATCTGGCACACTTAGAGGGAAGTAGAGGGAAGATCAAGGAGGAAATGTAGAAAAATCCTTTTTTGTTTAGGCTTTTGAATTACATAAAGTTAGGGGTGGCATTCAAAGGTTTTAAGCAGAGGAATAATATGTAAAAGAAGTTTATTTTGTTAGAGATAGGAAAAATGGATGGGAGGAGATATGATCCAGAAAGGTCATAATGAAGGCTTATGATACAGAGATGGCAGTGGGAATGGAAAGGAGAGTATAGAATTTAAAGATATTGCAAAAGTACAATACACAGGATTTGGTTACATTCGAAAGGGACAGATAAAAACTAAGATGACTCGATTGTATGCGAACTTCATCAATCACTTGTATTTATGCCAATAAGCTGAATTATAATTCAATAATATTATATATTTTAATTTCCATTTTTTCTATTAAATTTTTCTCTTTCTCCTTCATTGAAAAATGGAAAAATAAAATCCTTGTAAGAAATGTAAACAGTCTAACAAGACAAATGTACACATTGGCCATGTCCAAAAATGTCTCTTATTCTGTTATCTTGAATTTATCTTGAGTGATTCTGTGCATATTTGCAAGCTCAGTGTTATTTGGTTAAATAATAGCTCTGTTGAACAAGGTCAAGCAAATGAGACTAATTTCTGAATCTGTGTTGTACTGATTTCAATTCATTTGCTTATTTTGAGATTCATTGCCAACTTCCATATAGCGCTGTCATGCTAGTCTCTTTGCAAAGGAAAGCACATTTGCATTCTATGTAATGGATTCCCCAATAGAGCGATTGGCTCTGCTGAAGTTATTTATTGAGTGCCTTACTCAAGGCAAAAAAAAAAAAAGTTATTTAAGCAACTAGACTTGAGAATAAAAGTACGTAAAGAGATACAATTTATCAGTGCTTTCTTGTTCTAGCCCTGAAAGGACATCCTTTCCTGATTTTTAGCTGCAGCATATTTACCTGGTGAATGTGAAACCCTTGAAGACATTTTATTTTTACTATTATTATAACCATAGCTCCACGCATAGCACATTATACATGCTTAATGTTTAATAAATGTTTTCTGAATTCAAATGAATGTATGATATGTCAAAATTTAGATCACAATTATCATTTTAGAAAAATATTCAATTAGTAAAATGTATATGCTTCCCTCATTTTCTCAACATTAATATCTATTTTTCTTACTCTAGGGAAATGTAGCTGATATTACAAAAGCTGAAATATTTATAAGACATCTAGAAGTGAGAACAGCTAAGATTACAAATGAAATCATGTTTGATGTTACTATTATTAAATACATTTTTAAAAATATAGACATTTATCTTGTTAAAATAATACCACCTATAACAAGAACAGATGGTTCGAGTGATATATAGAAGTGGACAATGAATCTCAAAATAAATAAATGAAGTCAGTACAACACAGATTCAGAAATTAGTCTCATTTGCTTGACCTTGTTCAACAGACGCTAGCCCAACTTACGAAAGCATGTTTCATCTTTAATATGTCAAAATAAGTGTATCTGCCCTCATGCCATATTCAATGGAACAGGTTTAAACACTTAGCCCTTTATTTCATCTGAATATAACAAAAACATCTCTTACATTCTTAGTCTACTGATCAGCATAGTAAAAACTACTCAGAATATTATTTTCCTATTGTGATGTACATTGATATATTACAGAGGTAATAGTTTTCTAAAAAGGAAGTAATAAAAAATGGAAAACATATTTGCAACGAACTAGGAAACTAAGTGAAGGCATAGTAAGCAAAAGTGAATTCTCTCCTTTCTTCCCCTCTCCCACTTCTGTTTTCCTACTCATCAACTGAAGAAACATGAGAAAAAATAGAAAATATATATGGCTATAACTGACATGCTGGCAGTCAGCCACCCACAGTTTTAGCAGCAAAATATCTTCTGTTCTCACCTGCCATTGTGGGGGAGGTTGGGATGAGATGAGGGAATCATGGAAGGAGGGATGATAAGTGGTACAAAATGATCTGTCAAATTTAATATATTGGTTTCCCAATTTCCCAGGGATACAACTCCACAACCTTAATAGTGTGATAACATTGTTCAATATAAGCTGTGTATAATTTTGCAGGGAATAGGGGAGGGTCGAGAAAAGATAAATATAAGACCTTTAGAATTTTGAGTAAAAGGAAGTGAATTGAATGTATGACTCATTACACAGCCCAGAAAAATACTGCCTTAAGTATTTAAATACTTCCCAGACCACTCAAGAAAACATTGTCACCAGACAGCAGATGGACAAAGTGCATACAGTGAGTCTAGAAGCAGCCTTTTTTTCCCTCACAAATGCCCAGAGGCTATTTCCAACAAGAAGCTGATGATGTCTCTGAATCAGATCATTTACACAAGCTCAGTCCTCCAATGCAAGGCTTTTTCACATACTGTTAGTGATTTATATTTTGGTTATATCCATATTAAGCTGGATTATAAGCAGCTCCATGACAACATCACTGTCTGAGTACCGAAGATAGTTTGTGCCTAAGGAAAATAATATAATGAAGACGTGACTGTGAGATGTCTGATGTGACTAAAAGTTTCTGGTGGAAATGAGAAGGGAGAAAGGGATAAAGCTCAAAAAAAAGTATAAGGTTTAAGTTTATGTTTAGGACACATAGAGAAGAGTCAGTATCGCCATAGAAACATGTGACACTCAGGGCTGACCTCCTTAAATAACTATGTAATTATGAGATCATGGAATTAAGAGAGATGTCAGAAAAAAAATGGGGGAATAAAGAAGTACAAAAATAACTAACCTGTCTTTTAATGAACTATACTAAAGTACTTGATTTCTGATAACTTCCTGGAGCCAAGATGGCAGAGTAAGCAGTAACTCATAACTTTTCCATACTTACCTCCAAACAACCATAAAATAGTACCCCCAAACAAATCCTGGAACAGCAGGACCAGCAAAAAGAGGAATGAAACAATCCTTTAGCTTAAGAAACTTAGATGAGCAAGAAAGTTTTGTCATGCTTGGGTAAAAAGGGAATAATGAAATTCAGGACAGGAAGCTTCCCAGCAAGCCCCACCTCAACAAAGCAGTGGTAGATCCTGTATGGTGGAACAGTCAAATGCCAACATCAGGACCCCCCATGTGACTCAGCTTAGCCAGGGGTATGGGCAGACCAGCTCTGAGAACTGCCACATGCTTCAGCATAGCCCTGGGTAAACAAGTAGACACCAACTCTATGGTGCTGAAGCAAACAGGCAGCTGCTGCCAGGGGCCAGATTGCCACATGCTTCAGTGTGTCCCTGGAGAAATGCAGAAATACCTGGCATAAGAAGCCCGAGACAGTGTCATTTCCACCCCAGGAGCAGAACTCAAATTTAAAAGGAAGGAAAAAGGTCAAAAAAGATGAGCAAACAATGACAAGAAAAGAATCTGACCATAGAAAATTATTTGTGGTAACAGAGAAGATCAAGACACAAATCAGAAGAGAATAATAATGTCAAAAGGCCTATGGGCAAAGACCCAAAGAAAATTAAAGCAAACATTAGGAAAGATTTTGCCCAATTATATTTCAATAAGTGTGACAATCTAAGCGAAATTTATGAATAGTTATGAAAATGTCAATTACCCAGATTAACAGATCAGGAAATAGGATGCCTAAATAATCCCATCTTAGAAAAAGAAATTGAACAAGCCATTAATGAACTTCCTAAGAAAAAATCCCCAGGTCCAGATTGGTTCAAAAATGAATTCTACCAAACATTTAAACAACAATTAATTCCAATACTATATAAACTATTTGGAAAAATACGTGATGAAGATGTCCTACCACACTCCTTTTATGACAGAAATATAGTGCTGATACCTAAACCACGAAAAGCTAGTACAGAGAAAGAAAATTTTATAGACCAATTTCCCTAATGAATATTGATGCAAAAATATTGAATAAAATAGCAAGGCAATTACAACAATACATCACAAGAATTATACACTATAACCATGAGAGATTTATACCAGTAATGCAGGGTTGGTTCAATATTAGGAAAACTATCAACATAATTGACCATATCAATAACAAAACCAACAGAAATCATATGATTATCTCAATAGATGCTGAAAAAGCTTTTGACAAAATAAAGTACCCATTCCTATTAAAAACAGTAAAAAGCACAGGAATAAAGTGAGTGTTCCTTAAAATGATAAGCAATATCTATCTAAAACAATCAGCAAGCATTATCTGTAATGGGGATAAGCTAGAAGCCTTCCCAATAAGATCAGGGGTGAAGCAAGGTTGGAATTAGAAGAGGCAATGAGGAAACAAAACTGTCACACTTTACAGATGTTATGATGGTTTACTTAGAGAACCCTAGATAATAAATTTTTAAAAACTACTTGAAATAATTAACGACTTTAGCAAAGTTGCAGGATACAAGATAAACCCATATAAATCATCAGCATTTCTTTATATGACTAACAAAGCCCAGTGGCAAGAGATAGAGAAATTCCATCTAAAATCATTGCAAACAATATAAAATTCTTGGGAATCTACCTGCCAAAACAAACCCAGAAACTATATGTACACAATTACAAAGCACTTTTCTCACAAATAGAGTCAGAACTAAACCATTGGGAAAATATCAGTTGTTCATGGGTAGGCTGAGCTAATATAATAAAAATGATAATTATGCCTAAATTAATTTACTTATTCAGTGCCATACCAATCAAACTACCAAATTTTTGTTTGATAGAGCTAGAAAAAATAACAACAAAATTCATCTGGAAGAACAAAAGGTCAAGCATATCAAGGGAATTAATGAAAAAAATACAAAGGAATGTGGTCTAGCATACCAGATCTCATACTATATTATAAAGCAGTAATCAAAACTATTTGTTATTGTAATATTGACAGAAAAGGGAAAAGATGGGTGCTGGAAAAAATGTGGGAAAATTGGGAAATCAATGCATTGTTGGTAGAGTTGTGAACTGATCCAAACACTCTGGAGAGCAATTTAGAACTGTAAATCCAAACTGTGCGCACATACCCTTTGATTCAACAATACTGCTAGCAGATCTGTATACCAAGGAGATCATAAAAAAGGGGGAAAGGATCTATATATGCAAAAATATGGTAGCAAAATATCTGAAACTGAGGAGATGTCCATCAATTGGGAATGGCTAAACAAGATGTGGTATACTAATGTAATAGAATACCATTGTGCAATAAGAAATGATGAATAGGCAGATTTCAGAAAAACCTGGAGAGACAAACTGATGCAAAGTGAAATAACAGTGAAGCAACAGTGTTTGATGACCAACTATGAATGATTCAGCTCTTCTCAGAAACACAATGATCTAAGACAACAACAAAGGACTCAGGAAGGAAAATGCTATCCGCATCCAGATAAAGAATTGATGGACTCTGATGGAATGCAAATCGAAGCTTATTTTTTTCACTTATTTTATTTTTTCATTTTTTTATTTTGGTATGTTTCTTTTACAACTGTGACTGATATGGAAATGTTTTACACAATAGCATATGTATAATCTATATCAAATTGCATACCATTTTAGGAAGAGGGAAGGGGATGGAGGGAGGGAAGAAAATTTGGAACTCAAAATCTTATAAAAATGAATGCTAAAAATTGTCTTGACATGTAATTGGAAAAAATAAAACTATTTAAAATTTTAAAAGTAAAAATAAAATACTTGCCTTTAATGTCCTTCTATGAGTATAGGGAATAAAAATCAATTATCTCATTGTTTATAATTTTGCAGACCTTCCATTTTATTAAATAGTTCATTAAGTCATTTAACTGACTGCTAAAATCCTCAGGAGTATTCAGTTTGGACTATAACATGTGTTAAGGGGGTGTCTTAAACAATGAAGTTAGATGTTTCAACTCAGTTCCATTGGACATAGAAAAACCTCAAGCTAATAGAAAAAGAAGGGAGTTAATCTCTGAGAAGTGTGAATACAGCTTTTCAGGCATAGGGAAAAGTTTCTATTGTCTAGGGTAAGAGATCTTAAACTGGAGTCCATGAACCTCTAAGAGGTTCATGGATAGATTTCAGCAGGTCTGTGAACACTGAAGGAAAAAAAATACACCTCCATGTTCACTAATCTTTGATTCCCTTTGTAATCCTATATATTTTTATTTATTGCATTTAAAAACATTATTCTGAGAATCAGTCAATAGACTTCACAAGACCACCAAAGAAGTCTGCTACCTACACACAGAAAAAAAAAATGTTAAGAAACCCTGGTCTAGGGAAAGCTTGAAGGAGACGAAGAAAGTTAGAGGAATAGGGAAATGGCAAATGAGAGATCCCAGAGTAAGGAAAGAATTATAGGATTTAAAAAAAAAAAGGCCAGCACTATAACATCAAGCATGACATATACCTGGCCACAAATACTGACAGCTTCCTCTGAAAACATTTTCAACTCAGTCTAAGCATATTGGAAAATGTTCTAATGTTAGGAAGAAAATTGAATTTGGTCATTAAAATTTATTTGTAAGCCAACTTTTCCTGGACTGCATCCATATAAAGATTGAAGAATACTTGTGTTTTGAAATCTCCTACTAAAAAGCGAAACTTGGCTGTGAGGTTTCCCCCAGCCCATAGTTTCCTTTCTCACTTTTGTATTCCCCAGCCTGCTCTGTTAGATCCAGGTAAATGTACCTTTTCTTGCTTTCCTGTCTGTTCCACTTACCACTTTGAACTTTCCACCTCTGCTGCCCCTGCTCTGTATTTCTCAACCAGCTTTTCCAGAATCACAGAATCTCAGAGGGACAGAAAATCAGAAGACTCAACCTTAACCTGAACAGAAATTCCTTCTTTGTGACTTCATTTAAAGCCCATTCCCCCAACTTGCTCATTGTTTGGGTTTAGATGGCTCAGAGTGAATGAATGTAAATAACAATTGTTTCTGTTCTGGCCAAAAACTCTGAGAGTCTTTACCTCTCTGATTACTTTTTTTTTGTGAAGGCAAAGTAGACCATCTTTTACCTCACTTCTTACCAGGCATTTAACTACTGAATAGGTGTTGCCTCAGACAAACTGAGACCTAGAAAGACTTTAGCTTATAAAGGCCAAGGTCTCCTACCACATCGTGGACCATTGCCAGTTGGCCTCATCTGTGTCCTGCCACAGGACTCAAATGACTCTACAAGATAGAATGGGGCTGATGACCTTGCACGGCTCTGCCTCACCTAAATCCAATTCATTTGCAAGTCAAAATCTCATCCTGCTGAAGTCATTGGTTCTCTTGGAGAACAAAGAGCGAACAGCAACAGTATTTAATAGAAGTGGATGAAGATTTCTACTTAATCTATCCCTAACCATTCTACACTTTAGGAAAGAAAACAGAAATGAAGCATACAAAATAAGTGTCTTGGTTTGCCCAGCCTTTAAACTATAAGTGACTGTGGCAGAAATTGAGTATTTATTCATTTTCTGCATTGTTTGTACATTTTATCCTCGTACAGCTCTACGTATATTATACAAAAGCCAAATCAGAATAGAAACTATTCCCAGGACACCCATGGTGCTTTCCTCCCATTGTGCCATTGTTAAAATATTTCCTTCATTTGGACTTACTCCTTTTTATTTCTCAGTCTAGAGCATGCTCATCCTTCAATATTCTTTTGCTTACTTTAAACTGATATTTATATAGACCCTTAAGGTTTGCAAAGGAATTTACACCCATTATTTCATCTGAGTGTCATTACAACCCTGTGCTATAGATATAATGATTACAATCCCAATTTTACATAGTCAGTAAACTGAGGCCCAGGGAGATGAAGCCGCTTACCCATCATCACAGAACTACTAAGAGTGAAAGGTGGGATTTCAACCAAGGTCTTCCTGATTACAAGCTAGCTCTCTAGCTGTCATTTCTATGTGCCTCTCAAACTATTTCCCCACGTTCTAGAGGAAGCTGTTCTGTAATTCTAGTGATCAACTTCCAACTCCTCTTTCAAACCCTAGATGAAATGTCACCTCCTCCATGAAACCAGCATCCATTCCTCCAACGAGAAATAATCTCTCCTTCCTCTGGACTTTCAGAGCCTTTGTCCATATCCCTTTATCCCCATTTTTACACTATTTCTACTGTCAGAGTTATTTATGCATGTCTTTACTTCTTTATTAGTTGGTAGAGTTTACAGAGACAGGAATCTCATATTTACCTTGATATGCCCCAACAACTATACCCCTACAATAATGCATTGCATATAAGCACACAAAAATGCTTGTTACATTATTTTTTCAATGAATAGAAATAGTGCTTTACTGTTTTCAAATGACTTTCACATAATCTAATTTGATACTCATGACAACCTTGAAAAACATCAGGCTAAGTATTATTCCTCAGGTAATTATCAAGCATTTGATAAGCTGGACCTATGCTCACCGAGAGAAATTTGCCCAGAGTCACATAGGTGGTATGTCAAAAGTGGGACTTGAATCTCGGCCCTCTTGGCTTTGAGGCCTAAAACTTTTTATCCCCTATATAGTTCTGTCTTCTTCTGGTTATAAAATGAAATAGCTTCTGCCCTTAGGATTCCTATATTCTATCAGAGGAGAAAGTGTGTGTATGTGTGTATGGGGGAGTGTGTGTGTGTGTGTATGTGTGCACACATGTAGTATATTTATGCACAATTTATGCAAAACAACTACAAAGCAATTTGGGGCACCAATAATAGGCATGGACAGCTACAGGGTTTAAGAACAGTCTCATGGAGAAGGTGGCTTTTAAGTTGAATTTTGAAGGAAAGAAGGGGTATATTCCAGAAATGGGAGGCAATACAGAAACAACATTGATAAATGAAGAAGCTGACTGAGTCATTTAGCGATGTGACCCATATTACTTGCCTAAAGAAGGGCCAGACTATGCCTTAAACTATGAATCTAGTATATATTCCATTATACCAAATTCGTATCCAATGATGTTTCGGGCAATGATAATTTATTAAAACAATCAAATGGGTATGTTACTATATATTTTCCTCTTGTGCCAGCTAATTACCTTAATAAATTAAGAAAAGCATTTTTATAAAAAGAGTTATGCCTGTAATGAGAATCATTAATAATTGGCTTATGCACATGGAAGGGAGAGGGAGTAGAGTGAAATGAGGAAAGGATTTTTTTTTCCTTGTTGCTTACAGGTATGAACACATAAATTATGTTTCTCCAGACTCTCAGGAACACCACATTCAAAACTTCCAAAGATCAATAGAAAAGGACAAACACTGAACATCTAGTACAGAGAATGAAAGAAAGAAAAGCTAGGTGGTACCTTTGGGGGATATGAACTTCTAAAGCAAAAGAAATGTCTTTGGACCACCTATTGGCTAAAGAATTCTAACAAGGGAACATTGAAGTCATTAAGGCTCATTTTTTATGTGGCTTTAGTCCTTCCAAATTAGCACCAAATCCCTTTTCATGTTCTGTCTCCAATTTTTGAGCATTTTTTAAACACTGTGTTCCCTTCATTTCAAGGTTGTTAGCGTAATGAGTGATATTTATTTCTGTGAAATAGGTAAAAATTATATATATGTATGTGTATATATATATGTATATACATACATACATACATACATACATACATACATACATACATACATATGTATATTTTTTCTAATTGTGAAAGCTATCATCCCTGGATGCTCTTAAACTTTCCAGTCCCAAATAATATATCTCCATGTGGAACAGTTTGTTGTGAACAAATGAAAACTGTTTTTATTCATTTTCAATTTAAATGACGGTGTTTGGGGGAAAACTTTCCATGGTTCCTGAAAGGTCAGGCTCTACATCTTTATCTCTAAGATATACAATATGAAGTAAGGACTTGAAATAACTCGGGGAAATAGAGTGCTTTTTATGTAAGTAGGGATTACATTGTATTAGTCAAATATAAGTATGTAAAATAACAATTTTCCCCCATCAGCTCTGGAGGAAAAAAAAATCTGAAAAAACTGTTCTTTTCTGCAAAACCTGCTCAAGAGCCCAGGAAACTAAAACCCTTCAGAGCCCAGCTCCAAACTACTTGGTTAACCTTATCTCATGCTGCTCCCCTTCATGTCTCTATACTCCCACCTGAAGTTACAGTTATCCTTTTACATCACGACTTTCCCCAGTGTGGTTTCAATATATATCATGGGTTGGCATAAGAAATTAAATGTTAATTTTTTGAAAGTTTTACAAAAGCCACAGAGAACGTGTAAAGGCCAGAAGATGACACAGAAAAGATTTGGAAACTTAGACATGCATAAAATATATGTATAGTATTGTATAACATCAACATATTTTATCTTTTATTACCATAATAATTCAGACTTCTCTGGTTTGAAGGGAGGGCCCAAACATTTTACAAGGATTTTACATATTGCAGGACACTACACCCCCTAACCCCTGAGATGTGGAAGAGATAAGTATATTCCACCAATTTATGCCTTAACTAATTCTTCAAGGCCAAGCTCAACTACCAGATCATCCGTAAAGCTTTTCCTAATAATCATTCAACAAATATTCATTAAATGCTTACCATATGCCAGACATTGCTAAATTATCTAATGCTACAAAGAAAAGCCTCCCATCCCTGCCTTCAACATAGTTATATTTTTTTAAATTTATTTTTAATTTATGGGAATAAAACAAACATTTCCGTAACACAGTATAATTAAAAAAAAAAAGGTGATGGCACATGAAACAACAAATCCTCTATGCACAACCTGCTATTCTATTCAAATATACAACAAAATTATCATGTAAATGTCTTTTTTTCTTACCTCTTCCCCTCATCCCTAGAGAAGGCTACATTACACACAAATAGGTGTGTGTATGTGTGTGTGTGTAAAATTATTCTATATTACTTCTATTTATCAGTTCCTTCTCTGGATGCAGATAGTGTATTTCTTCATGTGTCCTTTATAATTAATTTGGGTATTTATAATATTCAGAATAACTTATTTGCTCAAAGTCACTCAAAACAATATTGTTGTTACTGTATACAACATTCTCTTGTTCTGTTCATTTTTGTTCTTGATTGTTTAGTGCAAGTCCTTCCAGGTTTTTTCCAAAATCACTGAGCTCATCATCTCTTATAGCACAACAGTAGTCCATCACAATCATATACCTCAGCTTGTTCAGCCATTTCCCAATTAATGCGCATCCCTGCAATTTCCAGTTCTTTGCCTACACAAAGAGAGCTGCTATAAACATTTTAGAACATAGAGGTTCTATGATATTCTTATAGGGGATACAACTTGCAAATCAATAGGTACATACAAGATGCAAGATGCACGGTAATCTGAAAAGAGAAGATTCCAACCCTCAAGCAGAATTCATCCCTCTTGGATTTCTCATAGTATTTTCTATGTTCTTCACTATTTCTGTTTATGTTAGATTTATCCATGCACCTATTAGATGAATGGCTTAGTTGACTTTTTTGTTTTTAGTTTGGAGGCTATTTCTTATTCATTTTATTGCCTACACACACACACACACACACACACACACAGATACATACACACACATATTACATAACTTTTGAATTATGAAGGGATGATAAGATCATAGATGTAGAACTTAAAGGGACTTCAAAGGCCATCTAGCCCAACCTCCTATTGAGGTTAAATGATCTGTCCAAAGTCAAAAAGTTAGAAATCTTCAAAAGCAGGATTTGAAGCAAGGTTCAAATCTCTGTTTCCAGAGTCATTCTTTCCATGGTGCAAGGTATTCTCTCAACATGAACTGAATGGAAGAGAACTGAAGGGTTTTTTTTTGAATTGACAATATTGAAAGGGGTTTTTTTTGCTATTCTTTTTAAAATTACAAACTTTATTTTGTCCATGCAGAAACAGTTTAATCTTACACTTTCATGCTCTCTTAAGAGAGTTTATGAATTTTGGGGGCAGAAAAAATCTTGGTCATTGCCAAGAGCTTAGCTGTGAAATCCTAGACTAGGAAGAGGGGCTGGAGAAATTGGAGAAAGTTGGGGATGAGTGGGAAACCTCTATATTTTGCTGAAATCGGTAAATATGCAATGGTTGGGGAAGCAAGGAGTCCTGAGTTCCCCACAGAGGATATGAGGGTATTGGCATGAAGTTTATTATAGTCACTGTCATTTAGGGCAGAAATGTGCAGCTAATTACTGTGCTATGTTGTGGGAATAAAAAGCTCCTGTCATGATCACAATAAGATATCAGTTTGAATCACTCTCATTTGCAACAGAAGCAAATGGGAAGTATTATACAGACAATGATTTATAGTCATGCAGCCCTATCAGTAGGTTCAGTCAGAAAATGAAGTTATATGGGACTTGGTAATTTTTTTCTTATGTTGGGAATTTGGAATTTGCTTCCTTGATAAACTGAGGAGTTTGGGCTCCTCCCTTGTCTGAGACAGAAGATTATGGGTGTATGCCAAAGTCTTGAAGCACTGCTTAATAACCATTATGGATGAATTATCCATCAGAGCCTTCTTCACTAAAGTTCCCTTGCCATCTACTCTATATGTAGCTTGTATGAACTTAATATTTATATGTTCTCTCTCCCACTATAATATAAATTCTTTGAGGGCAGGGAACATTTTTGCCTCTTTTTTTTTGTATCTCAGGACATGGCACATGCTTGGCACATAGTGATAATAAATACTTGTTGCCTAATTTTCACATTAATTTACCTAAATCTTGAAAAAAATTAATTTTCATCCTATATTGCTTACCTAGCTCAGTATTTTTTTAACTTAAATTTCAGCCTCTTTCAATATGTATATATCTCCTATCAATATTTAGCTTCCTAGGTGGACTCTCTTAGATTTAGCCTTATAAAAGGCCCCCACAGCTGTAATTAGGGTAGAATGTCTGTGGCTTTGCTCCAGGGCATTGGACTTTAGAGGGACAAAAATTTGACACATACAATCCTTCAGAAATAACTGAGCTTTGCACCTACTTAAAAATAATTCATGAAAACAGGAAGCTAGCAGATTTCATTATTAATAATGCACTTGAACCACTCTACTAACTTCCTCTCCCAGTCAACTGAACTCATTTTGATTACTTCTTATGTTATTTTCACATTACAACTACAAAACCTATTTGAAGGAACACTCTCTGCTGCTGGCCTCTGGCATCCAATTTTTTTAGTTAGAGCTCCAGCCTATCCGTGTCCCCATTTCCTTGATTCACTGCTATATGTTCTTTTAGGTCCCCAAAGGCCCACAACATGCTGGGATCTAGAACTGAAAACATCATCTGAGTCTGGTACAAAGCTATGATAACATATTGCCATTTAATCTGTGAAAAGTCCTGGCTCAATTCAACTTTAATTAAAGTGCCAAATGTAAGACACTTTATTGGGCACTGGGACTATGAAGGCAAAAAAAGGCAGGGGGCAGGGGAGGCTGTCCTTAAAGAGCTTCCTCTTAAAAGAAATTGGGGAAATCCAAAGAAGAAGAAATAATTTGATCAAGGAAATGTGTATGTGTTGAAATGTTACTAAGGTGGAAAGAACCTAAAGGGAGAAGGGAATATGCATTTATATAGCACCTACTATGTGCCAGGCACTGTGATAAGCACTTTATAAATAGTATCTCATCTAATTCTCACATTAAGAGATATCATATATTAACTATACATTATAAATTATATTAAATTAAAATATAATTAATTATATAACAAGATAATACCCTATAAGGTATTATTACCATTTTATAGTTGAGGAAACTGAGACAAATAGGTCAAATGATTTGTTCAGGATCACACAAATAATAAGTGTCGGAGGCTGAATTTGAAATCAGTTCTTCCTGATGTCAGGCCCAGTGTGCTGTGCGCTAGGGCTAGCTGCTTTGTCATTGAAGAGTTAATGAATACTAGCTGGGAGAGACCTCAGAGGGCCATTCCTCCAATCCCATTATTTTACAAATGATCAATAATACCTGTGGCCCATAGAGGTTTGCCCAAGGTCACTCAACTTTTAAGTGTCAAAGGGCATATTTGAGCATAGGTCCTCTTACTCTATCACAGATATAACCAACATACAAAGTTTATATATGAAGTATATAAAGTGAACTTTCACCTTTTGGGGGTATTAGAATTTAGAACATCACTTGAGGCTTTAAAGAAAAACATTTTAAAATAAAAAAAAATATTACCAAATGCCAAGAGTAATGGATTTCTAAAATGTACTATCCTAAAAGGTAGTAGAAACTGGAAATATAAATAATTTCAAATCTAGCTTGCTTAATTATGTGGATCCTTGATTGATAAATTATGTTTCAGAGATAATTTTTACTATTTGAGTCAGAGAGGCTTTGAGCTCTTCCTCAACAAATTTCTCACAGTGTCAAAGAGAGAACATGAGTTTGACATGACAATGGCTGAATTAAAAAAAAACAACAACAAAAATTCCTTGAAAAAAAAATCTCCAGAAACTTTCTATTATGAGCTCATTGGAAACATAGTAAAGCGTTGTCTTTTGAAGCTCTTGTTAAAAATGAGCTGAAAAAAATAAACAAACCTGTACTTCTGAAAAATAACTGTTCCTAATTTTCTTTTCAAATATACATTTTTCAGAGAATTAGAAATCATTGTTTTGTCCATATCAATCTGAATCTGAAAGAACATATATAATTCTAGTAGAGAAATTTGAAGAAATTGAAAAATACAAACAAATATGTAAATAAACACTAACTACTGAAATGGCTGAAGATTCATTACATATTTGAAAAGTTTGCCCATATTTAAAGTGGTATTAAAATCCATAATGGGAATACACAACTCTACCTAAAGATTAATGTATAAGGGATTTATTCATAAGGATTAATATAATATTTATTCATATGGATTAATCTTTACATTTGGTAAATCAGTGAGAGCACCAGACAGTCATACAAGATACCTAAGGATATAGCCAACTTTTTCCACTAACTGGCCCTATGACTTGAGGCAAATGTTTGCAATAGGATTCAAACTCGGGACTCCTGACTATAAGTACAGTCTTCTATCCACTATAAAGTACCTGATTAAGTGGCAAATAAGTAGTGAAAATATTTTTTTCAAAAATATTCAGGTTAACATGACTGAAGAGTGTGGGTATGTTGGTAAATGTTTAACTGCCTCTTTGGGTGGGGTGGAGAGTAGTTATGACATACTTTGAAACTTGAAAATCAAAACCATAACTCCAAGTCTGTTTTGTAGCATTTACTAATTTCCAAAGATGCAAATGCTCACACTGAAAATTGAACAATCATCTCTACCAAGCAAGTAAGAGAAATTGGCATTCCAGGTGGTAGCAAAACTACAAAGATGAGGAACTAATTCAATTAGAAAAGCATTTATTAAGTATGTATTATGCTCTAAGCACTGTTCTAGGAAAGTACACTGTATGCTGAGGACAACATGCAAATCTATTTGATTGGAGAAAAGAATTAAGGTAAGTATTTAGAGCTGCCTGATGCAGATTGAGAACCCACTGTTGAAGGCCATGAGTGTTAGATTAATGGATGTGTACATGTAGGCAACAGGAAAATGAGAGTGCCTGAGGTGGGCAGTGAGGCAGAGTTGCAGCAGTGGGTTTAGAAAGGGAAAATAAATGTCTGTAAGAGATACTGTGAAAAGTAGAATTGGAAGGACTAGGTCATTTGAAATGGGGGGAGCAAGAGGTGAA
Source organism: Phascolarctos cinereus (assembly GCF_003287225.1). NCBI lineage: Eukaryota > Metazoa > Chordata > Mammalia > Diprotodontia > Phascolarctidae > Phascolarctos > Phascolarctos cinereus. The sequence continues at coordinate 154,496,469 of NW_027556180.1, forward strand.
AATGACTGAGATTTCCAATATCGGTGATTGGTAAGTTGGTGATTTCATTGATGGGGATAAGGAAGTCAGGAAGAAAAGCAGGTATTTGGGTGGTTAGAGGTACAAAGAATTCAGGACATGAAGAATTGCTTTTGGTTATGTTATCTTAGAGCTGCCACTACTGTAGACAGATGATTATATGGAATAGGAAACTAGAAAATGACACTATCCCTTCTGGATAAATCCGATACTTGTTTGATTTCATGATTCATAATCCTAAATTGACTAGACATTTGCCATCATAAGGGGGATGAATAGATAGATGAAAGGTGACATTCCTTCACTTAGGAAAAAATACAGGAAAAAAGTTGTTAAACAATTATTAACACTGACTTGGAAAAATGCATAGATCCTATTCAATTAAAAAAATTGATTAAGGGCCTACTAAGCACAAGATAAATTTGTAGATAAGAAAAAGTTGAGAGGGGTAGGTAATGCACTGAATGGACAGAGAACCCAAAAGATCTCAACAGGTTATTTCAAGGAAGTGAAGCTAAGATGAAACTTAATAAGAATAAATATAAAATTATATACTTGAATTCAGGAAGGTAAGAGAAACTGCACAAGGATGGGTTGGAGGAGAGATGTGGCTTGACAGCACTCACAGGGAGAAAAAAATGCAAAAACCTGGGTGATTCAATATGACTTAACAGTGAAAAATGGCAGACAAAATAATCTGATCCTAAGCTGAATCAATACATGCCTTGTGTCAAAAATAAGGATAGCTGTAGTCCCATTAAATTCTGCAATGGTCAAGCCACATCTGAAGCATTATATTCAGTTCTAGGTGCCATATTTTAGGAAAGATATTGTAAGTTGGAGTACTTTCTGAAGAGGGTAACCTGAATAATAAAGGTACTTAAAATCAAGCCACAGAAGGATTATTTGAAGGCACTGGGAATATTTAAATCCGGAGAAAAGAAGACTTCTCGGGTCATAAAAACTAATACTAAAGGCAACCCTATGAAAAAGAATTAGATGTATTTTCTCAGTCACAGATAGAGAACTAGAACCAAAGGCTGGGAGTAGAAGAAATGTAAATTTTAGCTTGCTGAAAGGAAACATGGCCTAACAACAGGAGCTGTCCAAAAGTGTAGTAGGATGCTCCGGGGGGAGGGAAAATAACAAGTTCCCAATTAGTTGGAGGTCTTTAAGAGAAGAGTAAATGACAGTTTATCAGGGATTTTCAAAAAGGAGATTCATTAAAAGTTAACTAGATGACTTCTGAGGTCCCTTTGAAAACTGGGATGTTATTATTCTGGAAATTTTTACAACTAATCATTTTTATTTTTTACAATCTACAAATATTCACTCTTTTCCTTCTATAATGGAAACCACTTTTCCTAGTCTTCTGTAAATTGGAATTGAGATTCTGTCTTTAACTTTTGGACCCTTGAAATTTATTGTTTTAGAAGGGATGTTAAAACCTAGCAATATGTACAGCAGAGTTTGGGGAGTGAAAAGTGTATACAATTAATCACATATTAAATATACTATGTCCTAATTCCAGCACAATCTAAATTTCATAGATGCAACTGACATTGCTATTGCTAGGGCCTGGTTTCCCTTCAGTAACCTGGTTTATACACAGAAAACCCTTTATAATTACATTGGTACTGTGGCACATTACATTTGTCCATTTTTCACAAATTGTCAACTTTCCTACTCTGGGCCCATTGTTTGCTGACAGGCAGTTCAACAACTTCCATTAATTGCAACAAGCAAAAACATTCCATAAGTATGTAAAGACTCATAAATAAAACTTTTTTGGAGGAAGACTTATGGAGCTCTTTCTATGTAGAATCTCATTAAGAGATGTGATGTTTTCCTCATTAGGGCTATCTATATAACTGGCTCACATACTATGTAAGCACTATTTGAGCAGCAAGGTGGCATAAAAACAAAACAAAACAACACAAAAAAACCTTCAACATTTTCAAAGCTGTTTTCAGAAAGACCTTGAGAGCCCCAGGAAATTCTTACCTACCAATAAGTGAATTGATTGAACACAGAAATAGAAAGAGGGCAAGTGTCTGAAGTAAGAAAAAAATGCAAGAATAGCCCTCTGGTGATGGCAATTTACTCAGAAGCAGACTAGTGAGCAGGTGGGAAATAGCTCAATACAAGTTCTTTCATCTCTTAGATTCTTTATAATAAACAAGTAACAGCATAGGGCTATGAAGAAAAAGCCAAACTCCTGCCAAGGTGGCAATCATTTGGCAATATGAAGAAACAACATAGCTCTACCTACTTATTCATTCATTTATTCATTCATTTGCTCATTCATCTCAACAAGCTATTTAACATATATTCATTGAACATCTCCAATACCTAATTTTTCACTTAATAAAGTCTTATGTTTGGCAAAATGAATCTTTTTATAAGCCTGATATTGGGAAAAAGGACTATTTTCTGTTATATTTTCTGTTCTATTATAGTCTTTATTTCAATACAGTGGCTATATTTGAAGGGACATTATTTGACCTGTGCTATAGGCAAATACCAAAATAAAATGAAATGTGTTGCAATTAAACTATAGAAATTTTCCTTCCTTTTTTCTAGTACTTATTTATTAAAAAGCTATTAAGATAATCATGCATCATCATGAAAATGAACTAAAACTGAATGTACAGATTCTTGTCCAAGAATACAAATATTCTAATTTATTCTATTTATCTAATTGCAAAAATTATAAAATTATAAATGATTACTAAATGATTGCCTTTATCAATAGGTCAAACATGTATACAATTTTTTTTATCCTTTAAAAAAAGCTTTACCAAAGACCTGATCCTAGTCCTCAGTGCCATTTTAATTGGATAAGCATTTTCATTTCTCCATTTATTTCAACACAGTACACAGACTTTAACTCACAAGTATACCTTATTTCTGCAAACATGTAAATGGGACAGGATGGAGTTATTACAAATTGTGCTAATGGAATCTTACAGTGCAGTAGTTTATCATTTGTTGAAAGGTAGGCAGTGTGCTTTAACTTCAGTAACTTAGTCCCAACAATTACCATCATTTTAAAACTGTGTTTGTTGTTATATAAAATTTGTCTTCATGTCTTATGGTACAGTGGAAAAGACATTAGATTTGGAGTGAACTTAAAGATCTGAGTTCAAATCCTACCTCTTCCATTTCAAACATGGGGCTTTGGGATAAGTCACAATCTCTCTGGGTGTTAGTTTCTTCATCTGTAAAACAGGATGGTTATACTCAACCTAGAATGTTCATTTCAGTTGTAAATCTATGATCCTATATAGGTGTAGCCATTGTGTTTATTGTTGCTTTTGTACTATCTTCCTTTTAACTAGACTACATTGAAAATGTCACCATTAGGTAATGACCTTTCAGGAAAAGAAGATTCCTTAGAGTGTCTTACTGAAGTTTTTACCATTAGTTATTCCAAAATAATTAAAGCAACTCATATTGAATACCGTCACTAAGTCACTACAACATTGATATCCAGTTACTATCTTTGGTGTATAGGAATTGCTTAAAATGTATAGAGAGCTTCAAACTCATGAAGAGGTCATAGCAATTATCTGGAAATCATACCATATCATGACATAGTATTCTTGAAGGAATTAGAGGGATAATAGAAGTCTTTACATCTTTGAAAACCTGTCACATGGAATAAAGGTACAGACATATAACATCTAGCTCCAGAGGGAAGAAAGGCAAGTAATGGGTGAAAGTTACAAGAAATTGATTTTGGGCCAATAAAAGAAAAAACTTCATAAGAATCTGTGCTGACCAGGAAATGTTATGGACTGTCATGTGAGGAATTATGTTTCTTATCACTAGAAGAGCTGGACGACCATATTTCACATATGTTAAAAAAAAAAAGGAGCTTTCACAGAATCCTCTAGCACTATTTTGTTTTTATTTGTTTTTATTTTTATTTTTATTTCATTTTATTTTTTAGGCAATTGGGGTTAAGTGACTTGCCCAGAGTCACACAGCTAATAAGTTTCAAGTGTTTGGTCTGAGGTCAGATTTGAACTCAGGTTCTCCTGACTTCAGGGCAGGTGCTCTATCCACTGTGCCACCTAGCTGCCACCTAGCTGCCCCCTCTAGCACTACTTTGCCTAAGCCATTTGGAACCTTAAGCTTCTCAAAGCATAACAATAAAACAAGCAGAGAATCCAGAAGTCTCCAGATTTCACAAAAGAGTATCTTTTCTCTCGAACATAAATGCATGACATCAATTCTCTGGAATATTTAGAGCAAATTTGTTGTATCCTATCTTAAAACCTGAAACATCCACTTGCTTAGAGAATTCAGAGATGAAACTCATTCTTGTAGGGTCTGGAGGAAAATTCTCCAGAGGATTTGAGGACAGGATTGATGAAGTTGAAGATGTGTTCTGGAGATTTTACTAGGAAATTGTTCTTTGGGAATTATTCTTCATCTTTCCTTACCCATTGCCATTGATTTTAGATGCAAATTATGACATTATTCTCTAAATAGACATTTTCATTCTTGGCCATATTTAAAAGAAAACACTCATGAGATGGAAAGAAAAAAATGAATGTAGTTTCATTGTTATGTTATTCAGTTGTTTCAGTTATGTTCGACTCTTCATGACCCCCTTTGGGGTTTTCTTGGCAAATCCTAGAGTGGTTTGCCATTGACTCCTCCTGCTCATATGACAGATGAGGGAATAAAGCAAACAGGGTTAAGTGACTTGCCTGTGGTCACACTGCTAGTAAGTGTCTGAGACTGAATTTGAACTCAGATCCTCCTCATACCAGTCCAATGCTCTATCTAATGTACTACCTAGTTGCCCTAATGTAGATTTAGTTCTATTGAAATTATGCCCTCTTTTCTCTATTTGGTATTTTAGAACTAGACTAGCAGATGCAGGCATGATGGCAGGTTAAGAAAAATCAGGAAAAAAATAAGAGACTGAATAGCTTACATAGTATCACATCGTATTTTGATACTAGTTTTTTTTTTATTGGCTAGTCCAATCTGTTAGAGCTCATTTTGGGATGAACATTATAATTAAAATATTGCTTTTTCTCTCCAAAGAACAGATTTATATTATGCCATTTCTTTCGCAGTCAGAATGCAAACTGTTGCCCAGACACATAAGAAAGAAATTGATATACATAAATCTGGTTAAGAGGGAACTAATAAATACTAATTTTATTGTTGTTCAAAGGCTTGGTTGAGCTCTGTGACAAAAAAAGTAGCAATTTATTTTTTTAAGTGCACATTCTTGAATATAACAGGAAAATTATGATAATGCCAACAATATTACTCATTTGATTAACAAATACATTTGGTGAAGGGAGACTGCGTCATTTTGGGAATTCTGTGCCATGAGTAAGTCATCACATTTTCATCTTCATGGTGTTATACATATAATGATTCAGTTTTATGTAACTATCTCCTTATATCTGGCACAGCTTCAGATGCAGACAATGTGACAAGTTAATGCTGCAAAGAAAAGTCCTTTGTATACTATGTTAGAATTTCTTTTCTCATTTGAACTTCTATGAATAAATATGACTATATAGATCTTAGTGCTAACACCTATTCTTATATTTGCTTCCCATCTTTTAAACTCTAAAGCTATGACTGTTTTTGTTTCCAAGCATGTTTCATTCACATGTAAACTTCTCTTTGCAAATAAGAGTTCACACAATTTTCCCCCCTTCAGGTGGTGATTATAAGGGTGATATTTCTTAGAACCATAACTAGGTGTTTTTAACTGCCAGAGCAAACCGCACAAGGGAGACACCCCAGGAAGATAACTCAAACTTCAAGACATAAGATCTCACAAGCACTTATTAGCCTATGGTGGGGAGAGAGAAACCTCAGGACGCTGAATGAAACACACCTAAGAGACCAGGTCTAGTCCTGGGATGAACTCATAAGAGCAAAGCCACCAGGGAGATGACATATGGCATTTGCAGTTTCCTATTTTAATACATTGATTTTTTCCCCTTTAAAAGCAAAATAACATTTTATTGCTATCTTATTTTTATTGTACATTCATTTCCAAATATATCTATCCCATTTGGCTTCCTAGAGACCTTTGTAACAAAGAATAAAAATGACTATGTTCATGATTAAGACATCATGAGAACACTTTTAGCCTTTGGTAATTTCTAGGTAAACTAACTTCCCTGGAGGAGAGGTTACACCTATCTGATGCTAATTGTGCTACTATTAGAGTGATACTTACCCTTATAAGTCTGAAAAAAGATGATGTAAATGAACCTCAGATTTACAAAGCAAATAAATAAATAAATAAATAAATAAATGAATGAATTTAAGAATTAGTTTCAGGTGGCACAGGAGATAGATACTTGACACAATGGATAGAACCTCAGACACTTACTAGCTGTGTGACCCAGGGTAAATCATTTAACTCCTATTTACTTCAGTTTCCTCAGTTATAAAATGAAACCTTAGTCTATATTGATTGAAGGATTGTATCCAAAACAAGAGCTATTTGAGTCTCCCTCAACTATAAGCAGATCAGCCCACTCCTGGAATTGTCTTCAACTCTGGGTTTCTCATTTTAAAAAAGACACTGACTAATTTATACATGTCCAGAGTAAGATGAACAGAATGGGAGAGATTTGGAAACCAAAACAGTTGCAATAACTGGAGCTGTTCAGCTGGGAAAGTTTTTTAGAGGAACATGATTTATTGATCTTTACAGATTAATGCTATCACATGGAAAAGTGAATAGGTACTTAGTGTATATTGAATTGGACTTCCTTGAGTTTGACTCATTCTCAGTACCGCCTTGGGGAAGAACAAGGACTAATAAATGGAAATTGTCCAAACATCAATTCTCATTCAATATGTGAAACAACTTTCTCTTCATTGGATCACTGGAATTGATCAAGAATGGAATGGACAGCTTTGTAAATAAGTTTGTCTTATATTACAACATATTACAAAATTACATTAGAAAATCTTAGATGTTAAAACTGGAAAGGACCTTGGAAGTCTAAGCCTGCCTTCCCACCCAACTCAAGAATCTCCTTTATGATATCCAATATGGGAAGTCATATAACCTTTCATTGAATATTAATGAAAAGAATACGGAACCTGGGGTCAATAGAGCTATCTGTAAGTGGAATGGATGGCCTCAGGAGGTACTGGGTTCCACTTTGTTGAGAATCTTCAAGTAGATGCTACATAACCATTGGTTTGGTAAATTGTAGTGGTGATTTTTTTTTGGAGGTAGGTATGGGTCAGACTAGATGACAATAAGGTCTCCACTGATTGTGAAATTCTGTAACTCTTTGGAGCTATCAGAAGACCTGGGTTCCTCTTGCTTTCATCACAGTTCAAGTGATAAGAAATTGACCTTGCCATTAAAGAACTTATAGATTTATTTTAAAAGGGGGAAAACGGGTAAATTCACCAACTAGAACAACATAATATTTAAGTGCTAAATTGTGTGATAGAGAATACAAATATTCCTTTGAATACAGAGAAGGTGAAATCAGTGAGGACTGGGATAGGCACTATGAACTTGATAGATGATGAAGATATGGATAGATATAGTAGGAGAATTCCATATAAGATAGCTTAAAAGAATATATTGAGATAGTCATGAATATTGTATATGCTTGGGATAGTTAGGACACTGATTTGAATAGAGGACAGATATAATAGTAAATAAGGCTGAATAGATGAGTCAGAAATGTAGCAGGAGTAACTGAATGACCACCCAAGTACTTCATTGGTATTCACATACCATCAAGAGACCTAGAGGAAGAGCACCCAGTATGTTGAGTGGAGCCACCTGGGAAATGTATGAAAGGACACTACCAAGAGTCATATAGGATAAGAAGGCATAGAAGGATTGCAATTTGCACCACTGGAGAAAGCATACATCTGAGTGAAATCGCAAATTCACCAACATATTGAAGGCATTTACAGCAGGGCAAAACAGTTTAATCTTGATGAGATTAGGCAATTCAGAGGCATGGAAGGGTTTTCTTGGGAGAAATAAAAATGTCAAAGGGGGTATTTGAGAAAGATAAGTTTGAAAATAATATGCAGGATAGATTGAAGGGAGAGAGTGATGAATGTTGTTTCAGTTATCATGGCATGAGTTTATTAAGCTTTGTACTATGTGAAAGAGGAAGAGGCAAAATAGAAAACATGTTTTTAGATTTGACACAATTTGGCTCCTAATCAGACAGGAAGAAAGGAACTTGAGATCTGAGAGTAAAGATGACTATGGTTCTAATTTTGAATAACTAGAAAAGTAAGGATGCTGTTAAAAGGGACATTAGTAATGATGGGGAATTTCTGGCCATGGCAGAACAACTCGGTGGAAATGCCTAGTAGGTAATTAGAGGTATAGGACTGGGAATTTAGGTTAGAAACAGACTTGGAAATGCCACTTTGAAAGTTGTTAGCACATTAATAACAGCTGGAGCTCTTAAAATAGATGAATTTTCCAACAGAGTATAGAAATAGATGAACACAGATCAAAGTTTTATTAAAGGTCAGAAGGTAAAAGATAGAATCAGAGCAGGAACAATCTGAGAAGTAGGAGGATCCTGAGGATGGGACAAGGATGCAGTTCAAGGAAGAAAAATTTTGCAAGGGGGAGAAGATAATCAATGGTGTCACATGCAGCAGATGTAAATGATAATGATAATAGAGAAAAGGCTTTTGGCATTTAGGAAAAAGGGAAATGACTAGCTTTGGAGATGAGAGTATCCATAGCAGAGTGAACCTTCAGAAGTTGGCAAAGATGTAGTCTAGATATAATAGGGTTTTTTTTAATATTGTTGTTGTTTTTATAGAGGAAGAGGAATGGTTTCTTTTAAGGGGAGAGGAAAAATATCTCATAGCATCAGTAAGAGAGGTTCAAAAGGAAATTAACTAGACAGAATTAGAGGGGAAATACTGGGCTGTAACAATGACAGAGTTGAATACTGATAACATTAATTTGCACTGAACCTAATCTGCTCAGTTCTATGTCTTCCACCAAAATCAACTTTGTTATTGGGTACACAACATGGGTGGCTAGTGTGATCCTTCCCAGAATCTGGTTTAAATTATGGCATATAGTAGCCATTTTTACAATACCTTTTAATTTCAACAATAGGCAAATTGGTAGTTTTTACCTATTTTGATACATTGCCATACAAATTAATCATCTGTTTATTTATCTTTTCAGGATAGGAGATATTAGCATATCAATGGGTTTTAAAATGTTCAAACAATCTATTACTCTGCCAGGTTCAGACACAGAAGATTATGATATTCTAGACAGACAGCTCATAACGAAGACAGTTGTCATTAGTTTAACAAATAAAAAATTAGTTGACTATTAAAATATCAACACAGGCACAATCCACCAATTTCCTGAGTATGGTGAACATTAGCTAGATGACAATGAGTCAGTTTTCCTTGGTGCTGTGATTTCTGATCTCTCAATATAGTTCTTTGTAAAATACAAGTTAGAACATTTTTGATGTCAGAATAAAGAAGAAGAACTGCCACGATTTTTGGACATCCCTAGTACCAGAGTCTATCTATAGATATTAATTAATGAACCATCTTTTCATTCAACTGTAGTATATTTCCAACATCTGTTCAATAAATAGGAATATTAATATCATTGAAGAAATATATAATTGGAAATGGGGATGGCCAATCATGTAGTTAAGAGTAACAGATGGATAATTCAAGTGATATATAATTGTAAAAAGACATAGATATATAAATGTAAAAAGACATGCTTGATTGTTCTACTAGAAAATTGACAAGAATCACACAGGATGACAGGTATGGATAGGATAATTTTTCTACTGATGGAAGGAATATTGATGTTGATGACATCATTTGTCCATTGAATTATTGAAGTATCATTCAATGAGCAACATAATAGCATATTTCTGTTCTGACACTTCTGTTAACAATATAATCATATGATTTATTAGAAATAAACTAATGAAACAACTAGAGTGCAGTGAGAGAAAAATTAATTTTAATATAAAGATAAGAAGGATGTCACAACTTATAAAAAAATGTCTGTGCATTGTGAGCTTGCTTTGCTACCAACTTGCATATGCAATAAATAGGAATAATAAATATGCAGACTATTCAGGTTCATATTTAAATTCAGAAAGTTAGAGACAAGATCCATAAATTTCAGGAGGTAAAGTTTTCTTGTACGTATCATGTAGATAAAATTATATGACATTTATTACGTCAATTTTTTTGGGGGGGGGCTAGGCAGTGGGGTTAAGTGACTTGCCCAGGGTCACATAGCTAGTAAATGTTATGTGTCTGAAGCCACATTTGAACTCAGGTCCTCCTGAATCTTAGGCCAGTGCTCTATCCACTGTGCCACCTAGCTGCCCCTATTACATCAAATTTTGATGCTGTTGTCCATGGTGCTCAGTTACAGCATAGTGAGGCAGAAAGTATGCTACATTTGGCATTGACATGAGAACTGGGTTTGAGTCAAGCCTCTGAGCTTCCTTCTTGAATCGTTTACTGTATGGCTTTGGGTAAATATCTTAATCCTTCTGAGCCTAAGTTTGCTTGTCTGCCTAATAAGGAGAAAATACTTTCAATACTGACTTCACCGAGTAGTGATGATGGATTTTTAAAAATCTAAATAAAAGAGGCATAAAGTTAGGGAGTGGGAATACTTCTTGACTTGATATTTAAAAGTATGTGTGTGTGTGTGTGTGTGTGTGTGTGTGTGTGTGTGTGTGGGACAAGTGAAGGAATTCAAAGTAGAAGACAATATATGGAACAATTACTATTCTCAAAAAAGACAACACTGGCAACATTCTTATATAACATATGTGTGTATGTGTGTGTGTATTTAGCAATAGATATACATATACAGTATTATATAGATATAACATATTATATATACATATATAAAACAATAAAATAAAGTTTATAAGCTTTCTTATATTATTTGAAACATTAAAAAACCCTTCAAGTAGTATTTGGGGCTGTCATTACAGCTATATAATTTACCTCATAAATCTTAGACTCACAGAATGGATTGAATTAAGAAGAATAATAGTTTTCTTTTCTCTTCTCTTCTCTTCTCTTCTCTTCTCTTCTCTTCTCTTCTCTTCTTTTCTTTTCTTTTTTTTTTGCTAGAAGGTATACCTATAACCAGTATCCATTCAGAATCTCAATCTCCTTTTAGTTTTGCATTAAAAACAAATGTCAGCTTAAGAGGCAGCTAGGTGACATTATGAATGGAGGGCTGGCCTTGGAGTCAGGAAGTCTTGCATTTGAATCCTGTTTCACATATCTCCTTTCTATCTGTGTGGATCTAGGCAGGTAAGTCACTGCGAAAATCTCTCAGGCCGTTTCTTCATCAGTAAAATGGTGATAATAACAGTACTTCTCTCATAGGGTTATTGTGAGGATCAAATAAGTTAATATTTGTAAAGCATTTTGCAAAGCTTAAAGTACTATATAAACAATAGGTATTATCTATTAAGTATCAAATACACTAGGGCAGCTAGGTGGCACAGTGGATAGAGAGTCCTGGAGTCAGGAAGACCTGTGTTCAAATCTGGCCTCAGACACTTACTAGGTATGTGAACCTGGGCAAGTCACTTAATCTGCTTTGCCTCAGTTTTCTCATCCATAAAATGATCTGGAGAAGGAAATAGCAAATCACTTCAGTATCATTGCCAAGAAAACCCCAAATGGATTCATGAAGAGCTGGATACAACTGAAACAACTGGAGAACAAAACAAATATACTTCCAAAATCAAGCAACTGATCACTTATTAAGCACTTAATGTATGTCAGGCAACTCAGTAGATGCTGAGGATACAAAGACAAAAACAGTCTTTACCCAAACAGCTTACATTGGAATGGAGGAAACAACATAAATAGGCATATAAACCCTTCATAAAAGCCATGAACAAGTGAATACAAAACATACATAAAACAGCTGTCAGGGGTGCCTTCCCCTCAAAAGGAAGGGTGCTAGAAACTAGGAGTGTAGGTAGGGGGCGGGGGGGGGGGAGGAAAGGACCAAAAAGTTGTTCTAATAGAAAGAACTTGAGAAGAGTCTTCAATGAAATCAGTGATTCTAAGAGACAGAGGAGAGGAGAGACAATATTCCGGACCTAAGGTCCAAACAGGGCAGAGGACCATGTCATTGTTGTATATGACAGTGGAAAGCACAATATGGTTGGGACAGTATGTTGATGGGAGCCAATATATAAGAAAGGCAGGAAAGGTAGAATGAGACAAGAATGTAAATTACTTTAAAAGCCAAACAGAGAAGTTTTTATTTATATCCAAGGGTCAATAGAGTGCCACTATTGAGCAAGTTTATTGAAGGGGTGAGTTGACATGGTCAGCTTGCACTTTAGGAATACCACTTCAGTAATTGTCTGGAGAAAATGAAAAAAAAAACTTGAATAAATCAACAAGCAAATAAATGAAAGATGATTAAATAATGGAAGGCTTAACTTTTTCAAAGAACTCAAAGAAGTGGATATATCAAAATTTCAATACTATGTGGGAGGGATGTTATAATTAGTATTTACTTTAGAGATAGTCTTATCCAATTTCCCCACTTTGTTGATGAGGAAATAGAGACTTGGAGATATTATATGTTTTGCCAACCCTTAGAAATGTAGTAAAAATAAAAAAAAGAGGACAAGTTAAAACTGAGATCTATTGACTCTAAATTCTATGTTCTTTCCATTATATGTGGGTATATTGATAGATACTGCTCTATATCTCTCTCTACATATACACACACACACACACACACACACACACACACACACACACACACATATATATGCACATGTTTATGTATACATGTTTGAAGTCATTCTGATTCATTTCTTTTTTGCATATAAATTGTATCTTAGTATTTGTCATCTAATTAATTCATTTGCAATTTTGTGGAGATTCCGATGGCATCATCAAACAATTAATTTATAGATATTAGCCTTTAAAACGTGTCAGAGACTATTAATACAAATAATCTTTAACCTAAGAAAGCTCCAGAATCGTAAGCATACATACAATCCCTTTGTACAATACAAGTTGATTTCAGCAATTCTCTCCTTTTTTCACCAAAGACTATTTTATGGACTCCTAGCTCTTCTTTAACAAAAGAAATGTAAATTTACTGATATAAAATGAAACGACATGAGAGGTGAAGTTTTTCAGAGTATTTCTCATTCATTTTGCACAATGACATAATCTATCTGTATGACCCTGGACAAGTCACGTAATCCTCGTTGCCTTAGTTTCCTCATCTATCAAATGAGCTAAAGAAGTAAATGGCAAACCACTCCAGTGTCTTTGCCGAGAAAACCCCAAATGGGCTCACAAAGAGTTGGACTCAACTAATTGACTATACGACACAATATCCACTCAGTTTCCAAATATTGCTTTTCAATATCCACAATATCTCTCACATCCATCTCCTTTCTACTCACATAACCACTTCCTTAGGTCAATCTCTCATCCCTTTTCACTGGGACTCTTGCAACAACCTCTTAATTAATCTCTACTCTCTGACCATGTCTCTACTCCACTCAAAAAATTCCGATCTTCCCTCCACCACTGTCTCTAGAATTAAATACAAGGTGCTCTGTTTAACTTTCTAGGCCTTTCACAACCTGGTTCCATCCTACTTTTCCAACTATTCTCCTTCCCATACATACTCTATTGTACAGCCAAATTGTGCTGCTTGCTATTTCTTTCTTTCTTTTTTTTCTTGGGGGGAGGGGCGGGGCTAGGCAATGGAGTTAAGTGACTTGCCCAGGGTCACACAGCTAGTAAGTGTCAAATGTTTGGTCTGAGGCCAGATTTGAACTCAGGTCTTCCTGTCTCCAGGGCTAGTGCTCTATTCACTGCACCACCTACCTGTCCCTGCATTCTCTTCACCTTTGCATTGGAGCCCTAGGCCTGGAATCCATTTCTGCCCTAGCTCTGACTCTAAGGATTTCTTGTTTTATTCAAAACTCTGTTCAACTGACAACTAAGAAAAGCCTTTCCTGAATCTCCTAGAGCCTAGTGCCATCTGCCCCTTAAAAAAAAAAACAAAAACAAAACCAAAAAAATGTGCATTTTTTTATGTATGACATGTTTCAAAAGTTTTTATATGTATACACATGTGTGTGTGCGTGTATATATATATATATATATATATATATATATATACACACACACACAGACACACACATATATAAATGCACACATATGATTATATATATCTCCAAGGTTTCTATCGATGTAGAATGTAAACTCAGAGGTTGTTTTATTTTGCCATTATTTATTTATTATTATTTATATTTAGAAAGTGCTTTTATATGTTTATACTTTTTCAGCATAGGACATTGCACATAGTACAGTAGGTGCTTAATAAATGGTCACTGATTGAATTAATTTGTACACAGTATCCATGTGTTTGAAAGGATTAGTCATACCACATAACATTTTTTCAATGGTGCCTACTTTGTTCAACAACATTTATCAAATGCTTATTATGTGTAGCAGCTAGGAGGTGCAGTGGATAGAGCACTGAGCCTGGAGTGTGAAAGATGCATCTTCTTGAGTTCAAATCTGGCCTTAGATACTTACTAACTGTGTGACCTTGATCAAATCACCACCCAGTTTGCTTCTGTTTCCTTATCTATAAAATAAGCTCTAGAACAAAATGACAAACTAGTCAGGTATCTCTGCCAAGAGAACCCCAAAAAGGGTCTCAAGAGAAATGGACATGACTAAAATGACTGAACAAAAACTATTATGTGTGAGGTACCCACTAGATAAAGGACATGGAAAGGTAAAATAAAAACAATTCCAGCCCTCAGTGGGCTTACACCGAACGATAGAACATTAAAGATACAACAACAACAACAAAAATTCAAAGATGTTGGAAACGATTTTCTTTTTTTTTTTAAACCAGGATCTTTCCTCACAAAATAAGAAACTTGGCAAAATTCAGTTTAAGTTGCTTCATGCCACATAATCCCAGACTAGATTTTTAAAAATCTATCATATACAGTTAAATTAAGTTTTACTTTTCTCATTTGCAAAGGGTAATAAAAAAAAGTAAAAGAAATTTACTCTGGGAAACGCAGCTGTATTACTATTAAATTGCTCATAAGATGTTAACGAAGTTTGGCTATGATGGGGCTGGTGGGTTCCCTATGTTCTCTTGGTCACTGTATAGTTCTGTTCTTCTGTTTATTGTCTTCAGAATATTCTGAAGAAAGGTAGCAAACACCACACTAAACTCATTCCATTTAAACAATTGTATTCACTGTTCTTTTCTCAATCAAGAGAAAAGAGGCAATTTTATGGAAACAAAATAATTTCCATGACATTGTTAACAAAGAAAAAGCTTTTAAAAAAAAAAAGGAATTCAAAGAGTAACCTGAGCAGATAAACACTGCTTCACATTAATACAGTTGAAAAGGGTCAATTTAATTTTTAAATGTTACTCAGGAATATTTGCTGAGATCATTTTTTTAGTGGTGTTTTTTTAAGCTGAATTAACATAGCAACCTTTACAAATGTTGAACTGCTTTAACATAAAAGAGAAACCAATCTGGTGTTCAACCTTAATTATCTGAAACTACAGCTAAACTGTTCATAACTCTGTTCATTGTCTGAACATCTTGATTTTGTGGCTGTCAGAATCTCTTCATTTTAACTACAGCCACATGGTTCATATGGTACTTAGAGTTTGCTAGCCTTATTTTAAAAACACAAAGTGGGAAGAAAAACAATGTGGTAGCCTCACCCCCCGACAAAAGATTCTGCTTTCTCATATGTTCTATTTTATTTCAACATTTTGAAATTTCAATCATAACAGATGAAGAATATGGAAAAGCAAACATCTATATATGTTAAGAGATAGTGCCTTATTGTACTCTAAGAATTAGAAGAGATTTGGATTCGAGTTTCCTAGCAAAATATTAGGGAAAGGAAATCCTTTAGTTCATAAGCTCTTTGACTGCGTTAACACTACTATTTGTCACCCATTCTTCTCCAACCATAGAACTTCACAGTAGTTCTACATAAGCCAGTGAGGTTTCACATGGTAAGGACTCTCTGGGCTTATATGAATCGTGATTTAGATAAAGGTCACCCTCTAGTGGGATTATAAAGTATTTCAGGTTTCAGGCTGATTCTATGTGAAAAGAAATCCCACCTTACTTTTATATTGATTCTTTAAGGTGTTTTGATTTTGAAGATCAAGTGCAGATTTCAAGGATTTGCATCAGTGTGTGTGTGTGTGTGGGGGTATCACCAATGAATCTGTTTAGCCCTAGGGTACTACTCATCATAATTACTGTTAAGAACTTCTCCGTCAGAGGACTAAGGGTCAAAACTTGATGTCACTGTCCGTATATCAAGCAAGTTGCCGAACCTTCCTGGGTCTTGGATTCCTCAGCCACATAATGAGGGAGGCAAGGTCAAATAACCTATAAAACCCCTTCCGGTTTTAGATAATTTCAGACACATTCAGTCTATGGATGTTTTAATACCATTCATTATGATTTATAGAGCCTAGATGGTTTAGTGGATAGAGACCTGGCCTCAGAAAAAGGAAGCCCGGGGCTCAAGTTCTACCTCTGACACATGCAACCAATGTAATATCTTGGGCAACTCTCTAAGAAAATAATTTGTAAAACAGCTGGCAAGCGGCATTGATAAAGGAAGTTCCTCACCTTGAACTTCCTACTCTCTGATGCAACCACAAGTATAGCTCCAATCCCTATCCCCTCCAAAAAAGAATAATCAATTTACATACTACTCTAGATTTCTAAAATGAAAAAAATGAATTATAAATTTCTTTCTTTTTTTTTCTTTTTTCTTTTTGGCAATTGGGGTTAAGTGACTTGCCCAGGGTCACACAGCTAGTAAGTGTCAAGTGTTTGGTCTGAGGCCAGATTTGAACTCAGGTTCTCCTGACTTCAGGGCCAATGCTCTATCCACTGTGCCACATAGCTGCCCCAAATTTCTTCATAAGCACAAGTTTCTACCTTATCTGAACTGCTCCTATAATTTTGTCATCCAAATTAATTTCTTACATGGTTATCAGCTGTATGTAACATACATGCTGTTACCTAGTCTTTACACTGGCTTGACATGAAACTAAAAATATCTTTAAAAAAAATCAAAAATGTGACCTGTTCAATGCAGAAAACTCCAACCTGTTATTTCCTTCAGATAATCTTTTCACTATAAGCACAAAATTATAAAACTTAAAGAAAGGCACAGAGGTTAACTCATCCAGCTTCTCAGGCATCCAATTCTTTTTTCCCAAGTCCATCTTCCATCCTCACCATTGACTTCACTTCTTTAATCCTGTGCTTGGCTGGATAGAACTTAGTGAAGGACAGTTGAAGAGCTGGCCCATTTAGACATTAGGTAGTCTGTACATACACTTCTAAATACCAGCACAATTCTGGCTGAGTTGCTTTTGACATGAAAAAAAAATTCTTTGTATTAGTGATTATAGTGCTGCCCTTTGAATCCAAACTTCACAAAACAAATTCCCTTAATAAAAGGATTTGTTCTGTAAAACTTGGACTCAGTCAAAAGGCTGTACCCAAGGACCTGGAAGGCCACAGGTTCCCCGCCTCTGAATAGTCCTTGCCTACAGGCAGAGTTGCTACACATTTATTGACTGGCTGAGCAATTCCATGTCTTGGTTTTCTCATCTGTAAGAATATATTGTATTCTTCAGGAGAAAGGATGAGGGACATCAAGCGTTGGGACACCTTCTAGAAGTATCTGTCTAATAAAAGTAAAGTAGCTAAGGAAATCTTGCTTTGCTGATTATTCCCTCCTTTAGAAGGTAGAGGAAGTTTAGATTTGGATCTGATTCTGAGAAGAAGACCAGGGACAATGGAGAAATGACTGGAACTTTGGGACGAAGTGACCGCGCAAACTGAGAATTACTAATAGATGAGACGAGGAAGGTTAGACATAGTCTGAAATGTGCCCTAGAATTTAGGAGAGAAGATTTCAAAACTGTTCAGATTAAAAATGGGTAGGATTTAAGAGAGAAGATTTTACACACAAAATTAGTTTGAGGTAGAGAATGCTATGAGAATAGGACATGGCAAATGAGCTTCCTTTATTTTTTTGACAGATAGGTTGCTGCTGGTTAGAATGAAGAATAGAAGACTTGGAGTGAATATGATAGTTGCTTTCAAGTATCTGAAGACGTATCTCATGAATTTGTTCTCCTTAGCTCCAGAGGGTAGACTAGTAGACAAGGGGAATGTTTCAGGCATATTTTAAATAGGTTGTATTTTTTTTTTTGGCTAGGCAATGGGGTTAAGTGACTTGCCCAGGGTCACACAGCTAGTAAGTGTTATGTGTCTGAGGCCAGATTTGAATTCAGGTCCTCCTGAATCCAGGGCTGGTGCTCTATCCACTGCACCACCTAGCTGCCCCTTAAATAGGTTTTAATCAAATACAAGACAGTCTATTGTCAAATGCTTGCGGGTGGGGGGAAGATGTGGGTCATTCAATATTAGACTTTGATAAATATACATATTTATATACATATAAATATATGTGTATGCATTTGTTATTATTGTTATTGCAATTGTTATAACAAAACTTGGACAAGCTTTTATTAGGTATGTTCAGATTCAGACTGGACTAGATGGTCTTCAAACTTTAGAATTCTCTGATTTTGTGGTTTCTGTGAAAATAACAATTCTGATGACATAAATATAAATTATTTCAGTGAGGAAAAATAGGAAATTGTCAAAGGAGACCAATGTCACTACGCAGGGAACTCATCAACTGAATTAGATTAAAAAAAAACAAACAGAAAACACCCACATCTATAGACCATGAAAACTAAGACATAATTGAGGATAAATATAAAAGAACATAATTGCATTTCTGTGAGAATGTTAGCTGCACTAATGCCCAAAGCAAGTTGAGGTTTGTCGTGAATGCTAAAGACAACAAAAAGGGTGTTTTATGTTGTGTTTTGTGTTCACATATACACCTGCCTGTGCATATAAATAGCTATATCATCAGACGATAATATATGCCATAATAAAGCAAGAAGTAGGGGGTGGCACAGTGAATAGAGTGTTGAGCCTGGACTGAGGAAGAGCTGAGTTTCAAACCTAGCTAAAGATACTTATTCACTTTGTAATCCTAAGCAAGTCACTTTTCTTTGCTTCAGTTTCCTAAACTATAAAATGGAGATAATAATAGCACTAACCTCCTAGGGATACATCACTGTGCCTGGCATACTCCCTTCCCCTTTACTTAATTTATATATATATATTTTTGCTTTTCTAGACTAAGTAACACAATCTTCAAACATAGAAATAAAAGGAAAAAAGTTAATTGAAAATTGTCACCCAAGAAAAAGAGTAGATAGTAAAATGATCACTTTGATGTTCTCAATGAGCTCAAGTTACCATGTCCAAATGAATGAATAATTTCTTAAGGTAGTGAAAAAAAACTTGCAGATATGATTACTGAGGCTATTTTGGTATCCTTTGAAAAATCTCAGTGAATGGAAGAAGCACCATGTGATTAGAAATTGGCAAATTATCTGATTCACTAAAAGAGAAATAAGGTTGGTCCTTAAAACTATGTCAGTGACCTTGACTTTGATTCCTTGCTAGATTCTCAAATTCGTGTTAAATGAATGGCTTGTGAACAGTTAGAAAGGGGAACAGAAAAGACTAATATTTAAATTTTCATCAAGAACAAGTCATGCCAGGCTAACTTCATTTCATATTTTTGACAGGGTTATAGGTTAGGGGAATGATCTACTGAATTTCAGTAAGACACTTGACAAAATCTCTAACAATATATACGTGGACAAAACAGAAAGACACAATTTCTCTGATAGTAATATTAGAGATGCATAAGAATTGGTTTGTAATTAAAGAGTGGTGATTAATGCAGCAATAGTAATCAAGGATGTGATACACACGTATATATACACACACACATATATATACATATACATACATATATACGTGTATGTATACCCACATATTTATATATACATGGAGTTGAATCTAACTTATTCAACAATTATCAATGCCTTAGATAGAGGTGGCTGCTATGAAAAATAGTGGAAAGAGCAATGTATCTGACTTCAAGTCCTGGGTTCCAATACTAGCTCTTCTCCTTAATATCTTCATTATCTTAGATAATTCATTGACTTTCTTTAAACCTAAATTAGCCCAAGTAAAATGAGATGTAATAACTACATTAATTATCCCACTGGGTGTGAGTAACATAAAAGTTCTATAGAAGTATGAGACTATCTATGAAATGATGCTTATTACATGTGTAAATGATAAAGCATCATGACATCCCGAATGAAAGAAGTAGGGGCTTCTTAATAGAACAGAATTAAGGACTAAAGATAAAAAAATTAAATTAAGCAGGGATAACTGTGTCCTTCTACAGAAAATAAGAAGGCAGCATTGTACAGTAGAAATAGTGTTTGCTATGCAGTCAGAATGCCAGGTTTCAAATTCTACCTCTGACATTTTCCTACATGATCTCAGGCAAGTCCCTTAACCAACCTGACAGCCTCAGTTTTCTCATCCATAAAATGAGGGAGTTGGGCTAGATGGCATTTGAAGTATCTTTTCATTCTAAATCTATGGACCTAAATGTCCTATCCCCATACTTTCATGCCTGTGAAATGAGGATAATCCTTGCGCTAACTTTGTCATAGGGTTGCAGTGAGAGAAGAACTTAAAAACACAAAATGTCATATAAATGTAGCCTATTATTCTCTTCATCTTTATTACTTATTGTTGTTGCCATCATTATTGTCATCATAGTCATCGTCATCATCATTGTCACCTTAGATAGTGGTATTTCCTACTTTGCAGCTCTTCAGCATTATCAAGAGAATATTGGTGTTAAAGAGATGGTTTTGAGACTGTGAGTAGTTTGAGGATAATTTCTAGTACCCCCAGTGGGAAGATGTCTGGTGCAGAATAAAAAAAAGAGGGGAGAGGGAGGGGAGTCCACACTGATGGCAAGGCTCACCAAATGCCATGCTATTTGAAGAAAACAATTCTAGTTGCGTGGAATCCTGAAAACCCTCAAAGCCTCATAAATGAAATTCACAGAAAGGGGACAAAGATTCATTCATACCATACATGTTAACACTAAAAAATCCAAAAACATGTTGCCCTGAAGTGATATCCAACTGAATGGTTAGCCAATAAATTTGATATGTATGTTTACCTACCTATACATATACCAATATGCAATAACGGAATATAATAATATTATAATGTGTCATATTAGTATCCTAGCATATGTGGTATAATATAGTATAACCTGTAAATGAGGTGAATGCAACTGGCATCTCTTTTTTTGTAGCTAGAGAAATGGGACTTGGGCAAATGAAAGGGATGAAAGAAAGTCCTAGTTTGCATCTCTCCTTAACAGCTAAACTTAGATGCAGTAATGTGGCATGATGAGAACCTAAAAGGAAGGAGAATTTCCCAAAGGACTCAGAAAGCTTCAAGCCTATTCATCCAATACCTTTTTTCTTAGTATACAGTAATGGGGACAACTACAATGGTTCTTATCTTGAAGCTGATAGCACTGGAAAGTGAAGAGAAGGTCTCATCAATCAGAGCAACCAACTAATTCTCAGATGAAACTACTTTTCACAGCTAGAAAACAGAGTGAAGCAACAGCAAGTGAACGGAGGATGAAAAATGCAATCATCCGTAAAGAATTCTCTAGGATCTTTCCATTTCCTGGAGCCTGGGGGATAAACATGTCCATCTCACTCTATTTCTACATATAGGAAAAATTTTCTAGAACCCACATTTGCCAAACTCCAAATCTGCAAATATTCAAGATATCAGTGGCCTGTTTTCAAACATCATCTATCAATAAGACCACCTTGGAGTCCCAAATGAGGTGATCTTCATAAGAATGCTTCATGGCAGTATCTAAACTAAAATTTACAAAGCAAAAATTAAATTTATATAGAGTCAGTAGCTATTTAAGAGGAGTCTTCAAGGGCATCATGGGCACAAAGTAATAGTGATCATTCCCACTGACAAGAGAACAAGGTCTGCGGGACTTAGAGCAAATCACTTAACCTCTTTTTTCTCCAACTTCCTAAAATGCTTAAACACTCCCTTGTCCTCCTTCATTTACTCTAAAAATAACTCTGATGACAAAGTAATGCATCCAACCCTAACCCTTTAAGGAAATATATGATTTGTAGGTGAGCTAATTTAAAAGGTAATGTCTACAAAAGGAAAAATGCATCATAAACATTTTTCTTCATAGAATTTATAGAGAAGTAATAAACAGAATTTCTTTGCCAACTAAAGCCCTTTTATTTACTAGCTATGTGAACCCAAGGGAATCACAACTTCACTGAACCCCACTTTCCTCATATGTAAAAAGATGATAATACCACCTGTGGTACCAACCTTAGGAGGTTGTTGAGAGGATCAAATAAGTTAATGTATATAAATCACTTTGAAAAAATTAACATGCCAAATAAATATGAGTTATTATCATTGCTGTTTTTGCTTTTCAAAAATGTATCAAACATTTTTTACCCTTGCTAATATTGACTATCTAGTGTCAGTAGCAATGGAATTAAATTTCTGTATATTATACTTAACCCTATTTACAGAGTATCTAACTATATAACTCCTACTTTCCATATTGCTGCTTTCCTGAAAAAAAATATTAAACTAAAAACAGGTAGATAGAAATAATTTCTATTGAATGGCTTAAAATGTTTCCAACATTACCAAACTTACTGCCTAAGACAGATAGCTTTGCAAGAAGCATGCATATTTGACAAAAAGGTGCTCTACTGTTAACTTTAAAAGTGTATTTTTCATGATAAGCAGGATGGTTTCCAAAAAACCTGGGAAGACTCATACGAACTGATGCAAAGTGAATGAGCAAAATTGCAACATTGTACACAGCAACGTCAATATGCTACAATGGTTAACTGTTAATTACTTAGCTATTCTCAGCAATATAATGATTCTGAAGGACATTTGATGAAAAAATGCCACGCACTTCCAGAGAAATAACTGAGTCTGAACGCACAACAAAATATACTTAAAACTTTATTTTTCTTGGTTTTTTTCTTTGTTTTCTTTTGCAACATGACTAATGTGGAAATATATTTGGCATGATTTCACATGTATAATCTATATGAAATGTTTGCCTTCTCACAGAGAGGGGAGGGAAGAAGAGAATTTGGAACTCAAAATTTTGAAAACCAAATGTCAAAATTTTTACATGTAATTGAGAAAATATAAAATAAAAGAAAAAATAAAATTCATTTTTATTAAATATATGCCTTTCTTTTTCCATAGGTTATGATAGTTCCTTTTTAAAGAACACTGTTTTGCTTCTGACTTCAGGCTACATGCAATATGCTAGCATTATAATGCATTTCTTGGTGTGTGGTATAATGCTCTCATATCCATACGTGTAATCTTTTGTAAAAAAGATATCACTCCCATGGAGGAAAAGAAAAAGCAGCAGCCTTTAATTTGAATTCTGAAACTTCCAAAACAGGGTTTATGCATTAACTATAATCTTGTAAAGAAGTATTTTTTCTCCTCTTTCCTTCTGCTTATCTGCCTGTCTGTCTGTCTGTCTATCTATCTATATGTCTCTCTGTGCCTAATTAGGATCTTCTTTTTTGCCTTTTTATTTAACAAAGATGAAAAAGTAGGTTACTTTAGGATTAGGGTATTCATCCTAACAGATTAAGTAAAACAAAGCCTTGCCTTTCTAGCTAATTTCTATTGTCAAGGATTTATGAATCCAAAGAAGACATTCCCAAATCTATAAATTAATCATGTAGCAGTCAGGAAAAAGAAAAACATGTTTAAAAATCACAGATTACACCCACAAAATATTCTGTTATACCAAAGATGAAAAAGTTAACAAAAAAATCCTCATTTCACAGCTCAGATAAACTCTTTGAAAACTTGTGAAGAGAAAGCCATAGCAATAATTCACATTGTGCTTTAGTGGTTTTTAAAGATTCAGGACCACAGTGACTAATTTATGTAACTGGGACTGCCTGGTGAAGAGATCAAAGTGTAGAATTCCCTCAAACAAGAATCCCTAGTGATGGGGAACCCCTCTGAGTCACCCACATTGCAGGCAGATGCTTATTTTGGGTCTTCTGGTATTTTCAAAGGCATGAAAGTCCCCCTCTTCCTTACTGGCAGCAGCTAGGAGAGTGTTGCCCTGCAGTAATCAGTACATTACTCAATGGAATGGAACCAAAATAGAAAATCTCTGTCCCCAGAGAAATAAATCAATAGAAGAATCAATAGGAAGGTCCTTGGGACAGCCCACTGTTCTATGTGTTAAAAGCCAGGGAGCCTGGTAATTTCATGGGGTTTGAGAAACCGCTCCAGGGCTTGGCAAGTGGGTTTGTTTTGGCTAAACGGCATTGCTAATTTACAGCCACTTTAACGTTGAACCTCATCATATATAGAAAAGTCGCTTTGTGTAGTGAATTAGGCCAGGTGCTTTAGATAGTGATAGTAACAAAGGATGGCATCAATCAGCCAAGTACAGAGATAAATAAAACAGTAATCCCTTTACATACTTTGACTTTGTATGTGACCATTGAATTAGGTGAGAGGATAAAATGAGCATGGGTTTCCATGAAACCACTTCAATAGAATGAATATCAGAAACTATTACAATTGTTAGAACTCAGAGACAGAAGGGACCTTAGAAGTCATTTAGAATAACCCCTTCATTTTATAGATGGGGAAACTGAGGTTCAGGGTGGGAGTAACTTGCCAAACATCACAGGACAGTACATATCAGACAGAATTGGAACCCAAATCTTCCAACTCCAGAACCACTCTTCTTTCCACTGTACTACATTGCCTAGACTTAATGACCATTAGTGAAAAGATGCTTTTCAGCAGATCTAGCTTCTGGTATACAAAAGCAAATTTATTAGTTTTTAAAGCTGTTTTTAAAGAGGTTGAGCCTCTACAAAGTAGAATTCTGCTTAACAGATGGTGCAGTTATATAGCACTAACAACCTCCCCGTTATGCAACTTTTTAAATCCCATACCCTAGACACTCAATAGGTTAAATTTGGCTGCAGAGAATAATTCCTTCAGTAACTATTTTAACCTGGTTGTTAAAAAGACTGTCTTTTGAATCCCCAGACAATGCATTCACTGAACTTTTGGAGCCCCACATCTTGTATGGAAGGCATTATATTCAAGCAGGACAAGCACATGACTGCAGTTCCCCCTTTCCTGCTTTCTGCTCAGAGTCAGAGCCACATTTTCAGGATATACTACCTCAGGATGTTGGGGATGTGGTAGGGGAGGATAGTGACTACATAAATTGATTGAATTCATTGAGAACATATTGGAACTGCAAAATGTGGTCTACAATGCCCTGCTGTGAAAGTTTTCTGGGTCTTTGCATAGTGAAAACCATAATGCATAGACCATTATTTAACATGTCACATTCTTCCTTATGTCACCATGTTAAATACCTGTTTGGTGACCTGAATGGTGCCGCTTTTCACTGAACTGTAGTAACTGTGAATGTCACATTTCATTCACCTAAATCTGCATCAAACCATTACTCCTCTTCTTGTCATAATATCCCCGAGGATCATTTCCATCCCAGTCAATGAGTCATAATATGGTAGACTGCCCATAAACCTTCAGGGAAGACTTTTTAATATTGTGTCAAACACATACCCAGACTTCAGCCTCTAGCCTTCATTTCTATTGTGAAAAGGTATAAGGCCATCTTTCCAAGCATCAGCCTCCATTTCTCTTTTCCAAGCCAAGTACAGAGTAACAATTACACTTGAATCTAGGAAGGTCAGACCTGGATTGAAGTTGATGAATGTATTTGGGTAGGGAATATAGTAAGTGGAGAAAAGGGACAAAGTCAGGAAGAAAATATTTTAGGAACTGGTAGCCACCATCACTATATAACATTCAACGTGACAAATCAGAACTGGTTCCTTGCCTATTAGCGGTTTTCAACAGTGAGTAATAATGTCAAGAGTAATGAACAACAAATACTTCAAATATAATATACTGTCTAGTGATATAAGTTCATTCATTGTGCAAAGAAAGATTTCTGATCATACCCTAGAGTATACATGGGCATAATTAATAAAAATAGCTAACATTCACAGGGTACTTTAGGTTGCAAAAAATATTTTCCATATGCTATCTCATTTAATACTCACAATAACCATGAGAGGTAGGTGTCACACAGGTAGTAAAAGGATCTGAGCAGAATTTGAAGTTAGGTCTTCCTAGCTATTTAAATCAATAGTTTTATCCACTATGCCCCCGATGATTCTTTATTGTCTTCAACATAAGGGTAAAGCTTGGTGGGGCTGTCTATTCTAAGTAATTAGCTATTGCTTTACTGAATGTTTATAATAGCTGAATTTTGGTAGTGAATTGTATTCATTACTTGGCATATTAAGACAATCTCTTGGTTGTGTGTTTCATGTATTAATAGAATGGCATGGATAAATAAAATTCACAAAGTGTCAAGGAATCTCATTTTTCTACTATTTTAAACCTCCTTCTGCCCCATTGACTCCCTCTATAATAGAGATTAATACTTCATAGTATCAAAATTGATCAGTTTGTGTTTTGGCTGCTGTGTCTTCCTGCTCACCCTCTTCTGCTAAAGATGTTAACGAGCAAAAGGGAGGGAGAAGGAAAAGGCAGAAGCATGAATAATTCCCAAAGTATATAATCATCCCCTAAATAATCAAGATTTGACTGCATGAGGGAAATCAAAAAGCTCTGCATTTCTTAAACTCTTCAGCTGGTTATTTTTTCTTTATATATTCACTTGAGATTGAATTATGTTAACGTTTTATTAGGGAGTAAAACTATCCCACCAAAACTGTGCCTGGAATTCAGTTCTGCAAACACTCCTGGGTCTTTGTTTCCCATACCCTATTTTTCTTTGGTCAGGGATATTTTGTTTTCTTCAGAAAACAGCAAGTTTCTATTTTGTGGCCAGTGATTCTCTTTGCTCCACTTATCTTCCCATTCTGTAGGTCTTCTGTGGCCACTATCTGAAGACATTTTAGAGGCGCAGTTTAAAATAAGAATTTCTAAATAGTGGACGACAGGGCACTGGTACCTTTGCAGAGGTTTTCTAATGAACTTTAGCATCCTCCTCTGCTTTTATTTCTGCCGGTTTTGTGAGTCTCTCTCTTCTACTTTCAGGTGTAACAGGAGTTAATAATGGTGGGTAGGTAAAAAGGAATATATAAAAAAGAAAAAAATAAGCACTTTTGTGGTAGAACTGGTAAAATCTAAATTTGAAAACAGCCTGCATATGCCAATTATATGCAGAGATTCTCTCAGCTGGAGCTGCCAGCCCATGCAAGTTTCCAGCTGAAATATGTCCAGACACTTTTAAATGTTGGAGCAGGGTACAGGGGCCACTATTACACAAATGGGAGAATGCCTGAAATGATTGGTCCTCCCTCCGGAACTGCAGCAGAGAGCACTAGTCACTCAATTGTTAGTCAAATACAAAGAAAAGTTGGCAGATTTTTTTTTTTTTAGTAATGATGTGTAACTGTGTCTCCCTACACCCAAATCTGGAAAAATCCTCAAGGGTCAAGTGAATGTCACTATGCCCACTGGAATTCCTCCCCTGGGAATGAATTGTTCTGATTAGTGTTTGGCTGAGTGCTGACACTGGTCTGCTATATCTATCCAGTCTCAGACCCCAAACCATACTATCATCTAGCCACCTCTTTTTATCAGCTTCCCATCTGGCTTTCTGCTCCATTTAAGTACACTCTCTCCTCACTCTGCTCTTGCTCTGGGAACCTGAAGCAAAACAACAATACTGTTGCTTCTCCATGCCTAGAACACTCTGCTGCCTCCACTCTGATTACTCAAGTCCCTGGCTGTTTTTAAGTCCCAACTAAAATCTCACATCATTGTTTGGGGTTTTGATGGCTCAGAGTGAGTGTAAATAGCAATTATTTCTGTTCTGGCCAAAAACTCTGAGGGTCTTCCCCTCCTAGACTGATTCTTTTATGAAGGCAAACTAGACCATCTTTTGCTTAAATTCTTACCTAGAATGGGCATTGCCTCAGACAAACAGACACCTGGGAAACACCTTAGCTCAAAAAAGCCAAGGTTTCCCACTGCATCCAGAGCCATCTCCAGTCCTCTTAATCTATCTCTTTCCACTAGACTCAGAATGACTCTGAAGAAGAGAGTGAGGCTGATGACTTTGCACAGTTCTGCCTCACTTAAATCCAATTAATTCACTTTCAAGTCAAGACATCACCCTCCTGCTACCACTGAGGAACAACAAAATCCCACCCTCTACAGGAAGCCTTCCCTAACACTTTTTTAATTTTAGTGCCTTCCCTCTGTTAATTTTATCCTATTTATCCCATACATAGCTTGTTTGTATGTACTTGTCTGTATATTGTCTCCCATTAGACTGTAAGCTCCTTGAGGGCAGGGACTGTCTTTTGCCTCTTTTTGTATCTCCATTGCTTAGCACAGCACCTAGTACACAATAGGTATTTAATAAAGGTTTATTGATTGAGTACCAGTTGACTTATTCACTCACTGGTTCCATTCATTATACCTATGATTTTTCAGCTCAAAATACCTTTCCCTGGCCAGCACACTGATATGTTATCTTTCTAATTAGGAAAGAAAAAATCTTTGAACGCAGGAATGAATGAAATAAGTGCTTTTTCATTCATTCATTCTCATGAGTTATCAGATTCTATTATTTACATCTTCCTTCCCTACCACAGTTCTTGGTATAATAAGCACACCATAATGCTTTTCATTCATTCATCCATTCATTCCTCAATGAAAATTCATTAAATACTTGCAGCAAGCCACAATTGATCAAGGATCTGCATGGTAAAAATCTGTATAAAATCAACCTCATTTCAGGCAGAGGTATTATTTCCCTTGAGGGAATACATGGAATCTAAACTCTGTGAAATAGTTATTAGGTTACTATGGGTATTTTTATCCTCCATCTAGAGAGGAGGGAACTAAAGCTTAAAGGAATGAAATGACATGTATACCGTATCCAATACACCATGGTAATGTTCTATTCCTCTATATTGAACTCTTCTAATGGAAGTAATAGGGGGGCAATTTGAATACTGATTTTTTCTGCACGAGGACCATTGCCTGAAAAGGTAGACAAAAGAACAATTTTCCACTGCTAATGATTCTCTAAAAGCTTCTATCTTCAGAAGACATGCTACTAATTGTACTAAGTTCTATAATACTAGAAAGTTTCCTTACATTGTAGCATAGAAGTGATTGATGTAGCATCCACAGTGGAAAGACAAAGTGGATGAAAAATTCATATTGGTCAGACTATAATAGGCAGCTAGGCAATAGCCTGTCAAGACAGATCTTCCATTGAAATGTAGGATGATCTATCTATATACCTACATATGCATCTCTCTCTCTCTCTCTCTCTCTCTCTCTCTCTCTCTCTCTCTCTCTCTCTCTCTCTCTCTATCTCTCCATCCGTCTATCTGCCTGTCTCTCTATCTATCTATCCATCCATTTTAGGCTTCATGATACAGATGGGCAATAAATAGACCCAGAATTAAGAGGAAAAATTTGATGAATTGTGCAGGGTTTAGAACGACCCAAAATGATTTGCTGCTGCCAAAAATCTCATTCCTTAAAAAAAATTTTCTCAGTGGTATTATCAGGCTAAAAATCTTGGGATTACAATCATCTCGGAGGAATAAAAATTACAAATAACCCAGACAGTGACAGAAATGTGTATAGATCACATAATAACAATGTGTGAATCAGCTTGGAATATATTCTCAGGGATATGTTTGATTGGTTAAAAAAAAAGTGAAAGAATGAGAGATGGCAAATAAACAGCCCATAGTAAACTGTGCTTTTTGGGGGAGAGAGAAACACAAGAAAGTTTTCCTATAGGAAGTGGAATTTCGGTTGAGTTTTGAAAGAATTAGGTAAATAAACAGGAGGATTTGAGGAGTGACAGCAGTCCAGAAATGAGGGATAGCCAATGAAGGCTATGGAGTTGGAAGATTGAGAGTTGGGAGATATATTATCGTGTCTGAGGAAAACCGAGTATGGCAGTGTTGACTTAGAGAGCATGGAGGGGAGTAAAATGTAAAAAAATTGGAAAAACAGGAAAAGACCACTTTAGAAGAACGTTAAGTGCCAAAGAGAGGATTTTAGATTTGATCCTGAAGCCACTGGAGTTTACTGAGCTGGGGGAAAGGTGCTGACATGATGTGCACTTTAGGAAAATCATTTGTTAATGGACAATGGATTGTAATGGGGAGAGTTTTGGGAGAGGCCAAGTGGAAGGCTATTGCAATAGACCATGTTTGATGTGATAAAGACTTATACCAGGAGGTGGCTATGTAAGTGGAAAAGGACATGGGTAGGAGGGATGCTGTGTAGGTAGAATCTGTGAGAGTTGGCAATAAATTGGACATGTGGAGTGAACATGAGAGAGGAGCCAAGTGTCACACTAAGGACATGATTGTGAATGATTGGGACAATGGTGGTGTACCCAAAGATATGTAGTACTAGACTCAGGTTTGACTATAAGTCTCAATTTTAGTGCGACTAAAAGAAATATGCAATAAACTAATAGATCATTTTTATCAATAGCAAAGACATTAACGGGGGAGGATATATCAAAGATTGTGTTGAGGCCATCTAAACTAGAATCTTAGAGTTCATCAATATATGTAAACATCACTTGGGATCATGTCAGATGTTTTGGTGAAAATACAAAGGACCTTCCAATTTAATTCACACCAGAAGAAAAAGTCCCAGAAAGAAATTTACAGACCTTCTACAGAGCACCTGCTTTTAAACAAAATCTTTCCAAACAAATGTTTTGTTGTAGGCTTATACTTTATTGATAGGGTTACAACACTGTGTCTTTAATTCACAGAAGCCTTTAGAAGGCCTCAATGGGGCTAATATTACATATAATATGAGGTTAAATGGGCATGTTTTGGGTTTTAATTACTTAGCCTAAGAACTGTTAGGTCTTTTTTATGTATTAGACTGAGAGCTGTTCCATTCATTAAGGCTATGTTAAAAATCAGGATAAAGGCATTATTTCATTACCCTATTTCTGTGGCCTGAATTCCATTATGTAGCCACCCTCTTTATGCCACAAAAAAATTAAAACTCTTAATGTGGGACCCATATTTCTGCAGAGGAATTACACAGAATAAAATTTTCACAGTTTAGGTGCTAATGTACCTAGCATTAAAGTATTTTTTTGTTTTTGTTTGTTTTCAGGATATGCTTATCTTTTATTGTATAATATAAAAGCTAATTCTTTGATCCATGATTTGAGGGCCTAGAATCTTCACATTTAAGGTTTCTGTCAGTTCAGGAGAGGATAAAAGAATCAATTTGGTTGTGCAAACTTATGTTCTCACAGCACATAAATTATGTTCTCCCTGAGAGAACTCCCACAAGAACATGGGAGCCCAGGAGCCATGAACAATCTATATCACAAAAACTCCTCTCCACATCACGTACGATTTTCTGTGAAGCAATGAGATGGCCTTAAACTACTCAGAGAATTTTAGATCTGGAAGAGATGGGAAATGTCATCTCATCCAAGACTCTCATTTGGCAAATAAGAAAACTAAGACACTGGGGTCTCACTAACTAACCCATAAAACTAGAGATATGCTAAATTAGGATGAGAAAATAGTCTTTCTGACAAGAAAAAAAAAGTACTTATTGTGAACCATTAGTAGGGCTAATGTGGGGAAACACAAAATTGTGATAAATTCAACTCATATCACTAAATCAAGAGTTCCTCTTACTACTTCATATTCTTTATGCTATCAGGTACTTACTAACATGTAAAGTTTAAAAACAGGAACTTTGATAGTTTCTGTTAGTGTAGCTGTAGGCAACTTTTCTTTTACCATGGTGGGGCAGTTAGGTGACTTGGTAGCTAGAGTGCTGACCCTGGAGTCAAGAAGACCTGAGTTTAAATCCAGTCTCAGACACACACTAGCTGTGTGACTCTGGGCAAGTCATTTAACTCTGTGTGCCTCAGTTTCCTCATCTATAAAATGAGCTAGAGAAGGAAGTGGAAAACCACTCCAGTATCTTTGCCAAGAAAACTCCAAATAAGGTCACAAAGATTTGGACGGGACTGAAACAACTAAACAGCAATAAATAATAAGGATCGTTGAGAAAGAAGACTTGGCAATAGGTAATTGAGCTCTTCAAATGGAGGCACTGTCTCATTTTTCTTCTTGGTATGACACGCACATGGTATAGCATCCTGCACACACAAAATTTGTTTAGGGTTTGGAATTGAGGGGATGCCTGTCAATTGGAAGATGGTTAAACAAGTTGTGGTATATGATTGTAATGGAAGAAATGTGCTGGAAGAAATGATGAGCGTGATTTTAGAAAAAAACATGGAAAGACTTGCTTGAAATAATGAAGAGTGAAATGAGTAGAACCAAGAGGGTGTTGTGCACTGTAGCAGCCCTACTTACTGTTCAAAGAACTACTATGAACAGCTAAGTTATTTTGAGTATTATAAATACTCACATTGACTATGAAGAAAGATTCTATCTATCTCCTAAGAAAGAACTGATAAATAGAAGTATTCTTATTATGGTTCTACACACACACACACACACACACACACACACACACACACACGCACACAAATTTTTTTTAATTGTTCAGTAAATGTTAATTAAGTTAAACAGTAGACTAAATAAATGTATCCTTTGAAAAACATTTCACAAAAGGATAGACAGTCAACTATCTACCGTAAATGAAGTATTGCTTTCCCTTCTGGGCCTGAGAATCTTTCGCAAGATTCTCTTGCCTAAAGCAGTGAGCATGAGAAGATTAACAGCGACATCTTTAGGGTAGTTCTAGAGGGCAATGCTCAAAAGGTCATTCCCCATCCTGTGGGGTATGAAGTTCTACAATAAGATTGGAATCACTTCTTCATATCCTGGAGGGAACTGCTGGAGTAGGATGGATGGCTTCTGAATCACTGGGAAAGGAGGTAATATAGCAAACCTTCATATTCTCATCACTATTCTTGGAAACTTCATTAACTTTTTAAACTATCTCCTGATGCCATATGATTCATCAAGATCTAGGGAGCTTTCATTTAAAAGAAGCTCAACCTAGGACACTAGACTTTTTTCTCTAGGGTATTTACACATTTGAAAGCTTCCCTTGAACACACATTGTATTACCTATTCTGGGCAGGGGAAATATTTGTGCTCACAGGTCAGTTTGCCAGAAAGCAGCTGATTCTTCCTTCTCAGGGTTGTGGAGTAACCCTGTAGGTCACTGGGGTTTCTAGATGAGCATTTATGAAACCTCATCCAATGCTTTCTCCATTGATCATTATGAATATTTAATCAGTTTTTAGGGGGGGGAAGTGTTTATAGAGATGATAGAATAAAAGAAGCTGATACAAAGAACAATCCACCCAAAAGTTTGGAGCATACTGTCCCACAAATACACATGGGGTCTATGGGGAGAATGACCACAGACTTAAAGAACAGAAATTGTGAGGTAAATGTGTAGAGAACCAGAAGGAAACAGTGCAATGTGGCAAAGGAAAATTACAGATTTCATACATTCATTTTTTTTCTTCTTACCTATAATTTCACTGGGGTGAGAAAAATGATAAAGGCAAGCATTCACCACATGTACATATATACATAAATAATATATACACACATATATTATTCCTGTGATTTCATGGGTATACAGAACTCCTGGTAAGGAAATCTTCTCTACAAGTGCAAGTTACTAAATGTTCCACAATATATATAGTCTCAGAGAGTTTCCTGGACATTGAGATAGTTAGGGACTTGCTCAGGGTGTTACACCCTGTGACTCAGGGCTGGGGAGCCTGTGGACTCGAGGCCACGTGTAGCTTTCTAGGTCCTTGGGTGTGCCCTTTTGACTGAGTCCAAATTTTACAGAATAAATCCAATTATTAAGGGGATTTGTTCTGTGAAGTTTGGATTCAGTCAAAGGGCTGCCCCTGCCTTTGTCAAAGGCTACAATGACTTACAGGCTGGTTCTCTATTATGCCTAGATGCTACTCCCACATATATGTGAAACTTCATACACACATGCATGTTTACCATATAGAGATATGCACACATTCATGTACCATATACAACAAAAGTGTATATTACAGATATAAATATGTATGTTATAGTTATGTATATTACAGATATAAATAGGCATGTCACATATATACATTTTACAGATACATATTACAGATACAAAATATATGTATATCACATATATAGATTTATAGATCTCAGTTGGTAGTGTACAAAACTAGATAAGGAGAGACAGAGAGTTTAAATTCAACTCAGCCCAATGATACCCTGTGACAATAGGAAAATCAACTTGACACTCTCCAAATGTTTCTGTACTTGAAAAATAGTGGTGGAGACTAACAAATCATGCTCCTTTCATATATTTAGATAAAAGAAAGTAATATAAACATACTAAACTGATGTAATAAAAAGATCACAAGCAGCTGCCATTCAAATGATTTTGTTCTAGGTGAGACAGATTCAAAGGCAACTGGCCCCTTGGTTACAGGGTGGGGAAGCTTGGGCTTTGTTGCCAAGGAAACCTGCGCAAAGGCCAGAGAGCAAACAAACAACCAGGATGGAGTGTGGGAAGCCACAAAAGACTGAGGAGTTAGCAGAAAATCTTAACTATATTTTTAAAAAGCTGCTCACCAGGTATTCCACAAATTAAGACACTTTCTTTTAACTAATCAAAAGTTATATTTGCGTAGTGGAAATCCAGCTCTAACAAAATGAGGTCTCTTGCATCTTCTAATCTTCCTATAAGGATGGGTGACCACAGCAAAATATTCCCTATTAACTTGAGTCCATTCAGATTTGTGGATGGGGGCATTTTCTCCCCCTTCTCAACTCTCAGAGTGAATGACAAACAGCTCTGCCTTCTATTACCAATTTTGCATTTGCTTCTGGTTGAAAGTCAGTGAAATTCATTATTAATTAAATTGGAATTTCCCCTAAATAATTAGTGAGCTCAAGAGAAAGACAGGCCTATCAGCTAGCATATATCACAGCCAAAATAAGCATGCAAAATAGAGATAAATTATGTGACTTACTGAAGCAGTATGGAATGTTGGGAAAAGGCAATAAAGAAATGACTGGAGGCCAAAAATAAAAGTAAATTGTAGGGTCAAATTCATTTTGTGGAATAAAAGCTCCACTGACATTCATCCATTAAAAGACAAAAAATTAGCAAGGGGATTTTTTAATTATCCAAAGACATAAAACAGACACTTTACAACACACACTCATTACTACACATAAAAATGCATGTGTAATAAGTGATTTAGTATAAGCCATAGCAACATAGAATTCAAATGAGAAGGGACCTTAGAGTCCATTGAGTCTAACCTTCATTTTACATATGAGGAAACTGAGGCACAAGGTGGCATTAATGGTTTGCTTACATCACACAAAAACTAGAGCTCTGAGCAAGAATTTGAACCCTTGTCCTTTTGAGTCCAAGTTCACTGCTCTATACGTCAAAGTTGGCTACATCTTTGTTGGTTTTTTCAAAAGATAGTACTTTGAAGTTATGCTTAAATTCATAGTAGCTATTGACCCTTCCCTTCCCCACACCCTAAATGGCTCACAAAGGTAAACATACATTGGACATATAGATCACATTTCTAAGAAATTAAAGTGCTTTTATATAAACTATTTCTTCTTATATTAAAGAATGTTATTGTGAAAAATGGTATTAACATGTCCATTTCCGAAGATGATAAAGCACATTCGTGAATTTGCTCAATGGAGAGCTTGGCATAATGGACAGAATTATGGACTTGCAGTGAGGAAGACCTGATTTTAAATTCCTCTGCATATACTCACTAGAAGTTTTACAGTAGGAAAGTCATTTAAGGGGGGAAGAAAACAAACTTTTATGAAGTGCCTACTATGTACCAGGCACATTTTATGTACTAAGCACATTTTACAAATATTAGCTCATTTGATTTTCACAATGTATGTTATAGGTGTGTATATTGCAGATATAAATGTATTACAGATATAAATAGGTATGTCACATACATATATTTTACAGGTATATATTACAAACATAAAATGTATGTATATCACATATATAGATTTATAGATCTCAGATAGATAGATGCTATTGTTTTCATCTTACTGAGGCAGAAAGAGGTTGACTTGCCTAGGGTCACAAAGCTAGTAAATGTTGGAGGTCACATTTGAACTCAGCTCTTCCTGACTCCAGGCGTAGTGTTCTATCCACAATGCCACCTCACTGCCTCTAGATTAGCTGAGAACTGTTTGGAGCTTCAGTCTCCCCATGCTATAAAATGAGAATAATGATTCTTCCCCCCCATAAGGTTGTTGTGAGAATGAAATGAGTTACTGTATATAGAGGATGACTAGTATATTTCTGTGCTGCATCTCTTTCAATGTAAGGGTCTATTTGAAAGGCGATGTGGGAAAATGGATAGCATGCTGAAATGGAGTCAAAAAGAATTCATTTGGAATTATGACATTTATTGGGTGATGCTGGGCACTCTATTAAGTCCTCATAGAACCAGGTTCTTCAGGTAGGATCCAGGGGTAGGATGGGGGTAAAAATCAAATGTGTAAAATATTACGTATACACATATATATCATGTTGCTTCAGATAAGCAAATGTCAGGTATCATCATCATTAATAATACTGCCATCATCATCATCATCATCATCATCATGAGGAGGAAGAGGAAGATAGCTAACATTTATATTGCACTGATTACATACCCAGCACTATACTAAGCACTTTATAATTATTGTTTCTCTTGACTTTCACAACCTAGGAGGTTGGTGTTATTATTATCCCCCTTTAAAGAAGAGGAAACTGAGACAAATAGAGGTTAAGCGACTTGCCTAGGGTCATACAGCTAGTAAGTGTCTGAGGGTGGATTTGAACTCATGTCTTTTTTACTCCAGGCCTGGTGCTCCATAAACTGTGCCACCTAGCTGCCCCTTTATTATACATATTATTCAATATATACATTTGAGGGCTATACTCACTCAATTATTAATCAGGTATAACTAATATGTCCTTGAACAGCTAGTGTCAAACTAAGGTGGTGCACGCTAATTTACCCATACTGGCATACATAAATATAACTGTCTTATTATTTGTAGATGGAGAAAAGAGAAGGGACAACTCAGAGTGCACTGAAAGACAAATGAATTAAAACAAGGAAAAATCAGTCTAGTTATGACACATTTTTGAATGACTAAGTAAAGAAGTCATTTGAGAGGCTATAAACCAATAAATATAAACTCAGATTGCAGGTTGCAGATTAAGCAACCATAGAGAGCATACAGGCTGATCTTTGGTGGAACACAGATTTGGGGAACACTTCCCTCCACCCCACCCCTCAGCACTTAGAACAGTCTCCATCAGATGGATGGCAAGCACATTCTGATCCACAAGAGTCAATAATCATTTCAAGGCTGGGATTGATTCTGGACACTTTATGTCAGCATACATTCAGTGTTCTTTTTCCACTTTGTCGTATTGGAAGTGAAAAAAGATAAGAAAACTGGAATATCATTTTGTTAAAGTTCTTAAATCATAAGTCACTGAATCTCAAAGATTAGAGATTTTAGAGATTATTTTAAATAAGAAAAATATTAGCTATAGAGATTACATGATTCATCTAAAATGCTACAAGTTCAGGAGTATCTGAGTTCAAATCCAGCCTCAGACCAACTTGACACTTACTAGCTGTGTGACCCTGGGCGAGTCACTTAACCCCAATTGCCTAAAAAAAAACCCAAAAACCAAAAACAAATAAAATGCTACAAGTTAGCTGAGCTGGGACCGGGAAAATTAGGTCTTCTGGCTCCCAGCCTAGTCCTCTTTGCTGACCCGTGGATTAAGAATGTCAAGACAATCTGGGAGATGTTCCCTATTGGCACAGAATTTTGTCCTGTTCAATATTTTAATCAAGCATATGAATGAAAACAAGAAGGTGTATTTATCTAATTGGATGATAACAAGGGCGGCAGGGATAGCTAATAGAGAATCAGTATTCAAAAAAGGCCACACAAAATTTAATCCAAACCAGTTAACATTTATTTAGCACTCGTTATGTCTAAGGCATGGGACAAGGTGACAAATGTGACAAAATGAAATACAGATCCTATCATAAAATCAGAGATTTAGAGCTGGAAGGGACCTCAGAAATATGCCAGTACACCACTCTCATTTTTTCAGATGATAAAGATAAAACCCATAATGTAGGGTCAATAAACCTCTCAAATTCATGAGTACAAGATGTGAGAGAACAACATTTTTTCTTTATCCAAAAAGATTTTTGTTGTCGCTTTTATCTTTAAACGAGACAATGTTGTGAGAAGTCCCCCCCAAAAAAAATCCAAACCCTTTTAAATGTACAATTTTCAGCTTTTTTATTAGAGGCACAATGTCCATAATAAAAAAATACAAAATAGTAGAGTACACACTGCACTTTGCACTGATGAGACCATGTCTAGGGTGGTGCAATCAGTTTGGGGAATATTTTAAGAGAAAATGAAAAAGTAGAGAATATATCTATACTATACTGTATAAATTCACAAGAGGTGAATTTGTCTTTGCAGGCCCAGGATGAAGCCCAATGCCAGGCACATAGAAAGTAATTCATAAATGCTTCATTGAGGAGAGGGACCAAGATGGTGAATGGTCTAGAAAATGCAACATGTGCAAAAAAGGGTTGAAAAAATGGAGAAGTTACATTTAGAAAAGAAAAGATTTAGGGGGTTCCTGATAGCCATCTGTAGCAAAGTGAAGGACTGGCTTGTAGAATTTGGAGTGGTCTTTTTTTCTCTAGGTCTGAAAAAACAGAACTTGAACCTATGGGTGGAAGGAACACAGAGGGAGATTTCAGCTTCATGTAGGTCTTTCTAACAATGAAATGGAATGGATGAACCTCTTATAACCATTACAAGTGGTTGCATAAAAATTGGATGTCACACACTTTTTTTTAAGGAATTGTCTCTAGAATGAGTGAAAAGTCAAACTGGATTTAAGGACATGACTCAAAGATATAGAAATTAAAGTCCTGGGAAGGAAAAAGCTTGATTTTCCTATATTTTTTCCTTCTTCTGTTGTTCAACCTTTATTTTTGAAGAAAGCCATTGACATCACATTGGATAAGAAGAAACAGGAGAGGAAATGGAAACTAGCAAACAACCAACCTACCAACGTACATCCAAGCTCACTCTCACACGGAAGGAACATCATCTAGTGAAAGTGATGTTTGAGAAGATAGGAAGAGGGAGGACACTCCCGTACTTCTTGCTATAATTTTATTGTCTAATAACCAAGTAGAGATAGCAGACAACTACTTCCCCCTTACTTCTACTGTATTTGTTCTCCTCCTGCACCCCTCCCCCCATGATGCTGCTGTTGCTCAGTTGTTTCAGTCGTATCTAACTCTCTGTGCCCCCATTTGGGATTTTCTTGGCAAAGATACTAGAGTGCTTTGCCATGTCCTTCTCTAGCTCATTTTACAGATGAGGAAACTGAGGCCAGGGGTCACACAGCTAGTGTCTGAGAACCATGATATTATACATTATTGTAATAAGAGATAAAAGGCAGAAATTACATAGAGTTAAAAATGTAAAAATATATATATGCTACAATTTAAAATGTTCTATTGACTCAAATATTTTCATTGCATAGCTTTTTAAGCTTTCAAATCTAAATTTAATTAAATTTATTTAATTAATTGTTTTAATTTATAATTAATTTAATAATAAATTAAATTAAATTTAAATTTAAATTTAAAACAGTAGATCACTGTTTTAAAACTCAAATGGAATCAGGGGTCACTAAATCATATGTAAGATTCCCTGAGGGCCACATATTGATTTAAGAAAACACATTAATATTTTCTATATTTTATCGTATTTTTATTTCTTTGGCTAAATATTTCCCCATTACATTTTCATCTGGTTCAGATTACACTTGAGAATGTTGGGGGCTGCCTATAGGCCACACGTTGACACCTCTAACTCAGATGACTACCACAAAAATCCTTCCTTTCTGCCTTATCTTGGTGGATGGATAATGCTGAATTCTGCAAGACTATATCGCTATGACACAAAATTTGTTACCTCCTACCAAAATGGAAAGGATTTAAGTATAGGCCTGGTGACAGATTGTGTCTCTGTTTGGACGTTAGGCATTATAGCAGTCAGAACACAGGATCTGGCATTAAGAACTGAGTTCAAATCCTGCCTCGGTTACTTATTAGCTGTGTAACATTGAGCAAATCATTTAACCTCTCTGAGTCTTAGTTTCTTCATCTACAAAATGGGTATAAAAGCAAAACCTATCTCATGGGATTATTGTAAAGGTCAAAGGAAATGAAATTCATACATTTTTTAAACTGTTTAATTCTTGCTTTCCATTAAATATATTACAACATGATTCATTATAATAAATTCTTTAAAGATCTTTTTTTTTTTAAAGGCAATTGGGGTTAAGTCACTTGTCCACGGACACATAGCTAGTCAGTGTCAAGTATTTGGTCTGAGGTCAGATTTGAACTCAGGTCTTCCTGATTTCAGGACCGGTGCTCTATCCACTGCACCACCTAGCTTCCCCCCCCCTTTTTTTTTTTACAGATCTTAAAGTAAATTAAATATAATTTTAACTATTGTTGTTATTGAGGGCAGCTAAGTGGCATAGTGGATAGAGTGCTGGGCCTGCAATCAGGAAGACCCAAGTTCAAATCCAGCCTCAGACACTTCATAGTTGTGTTACTCTGGGCAAGTCACTTAACCCTGTTTGCCTCAGTTTCCCCATATGTAAAATGAGGTGAAGAAGGAAATGACAAACAACTCTAGTGTCCATGCCAAGAAAACCCCAAATAAGGTTAGGAAAAGTCAGACACAACTGAACAGCAACACTGTTGTTGTTATTATTGTTCCAGTACCAGTCAAGCTAAATTTGGAGAAGTTCAGTGAGAGATAGTTTAGCTACAGGGTAATCAATTTTTCTGCCGCAGCAATTTATAAGACCATTTACAGTGAGGTTCTGAGTAGTGTGAATGATGAATCCTTCCTTTGACATGTTCACATTATTTGAATTCATACTGCATTTTCCACTTCATTATATACCCTAATCAGGACCTAGCTGGTGTAGAATGTTAGAATGTAACTGCCTCAAGAGTAGCAATTATTTCATTCTTTGTATTTATAGCACAAGTGCTTAGTACAGAGCCTGGCATTTTTGTACATTTTTACTGGCTGTCCCTGTGCCTGGAATGCTCTCCCTCTTTATCTCTGCCTCTTGTCTTTTCTGGATTCCTTGAAGTCTCAGTTCAAACCACACCTATTGTAAGAAGCCATTCCCAGTTCCTCTTTATGCTAGTTCCTTCCTTCTGAGATGATCTCTAATTTATCCTGGATTTCATTTATCATTGACTGTACATGGTTGTTTCCATGTTGACTCTCCCATTAAAGTGTAAAATCCTAGAGGGCATGAATTGTGTTTGCCTTTCTTTATATTTCCAGTGTTAGCACAGTATTTGGCAATAGTAGGTACTTAATCAATGCTTATTGATCAACCAATCAATATGTACTTAGTGATATTGATGACATTGATGATATTTTTGATGTGACTAATATGCATTTGCTGATTAATTGGTTGGTTACTAAGTTGTAAAGGTGTTGTTATCCACAGCGCTATCACTTTTGACATTCACACCAACAAAATCTTTGATGTATGGAAGTAAATGAAATGAACTGTTTGGTGCTCTGCATTAATACTTAGGAGGCTTTAAAAAAAAAAAAAACAACTTCATGATTCCTGAATGCATTTAGAATCATTCTCTGCTTGGAGATATAAGATGTGTGTGTTTGGAAAAACATTTGGCTCCAAGATGGTATCAAGGGAAGATTTTCCCATTTAAATAGCTTCTATTTTTACCAATGGAACTATGTCCAAATTCTCCATAAGGAGGTATACACACATATGTAGAGCTGAGAAATTCTGAGTTTGGGAGAGAGTGGGTATTTTCTGAAAGCTGCACTGAGCAGGCTGGCTTTACAAATGTTCTTTGCCAAATAGTCTTCTCTCACTTTTAAATATCTGTATTTTAAGAAGGAATGCTGATCTATTTTGCCTTACTTGCAGAAAGTCTTAACTGTTCATAAGGCAAGCTGGTCTGAGAATAGTATAATATTACAGACAGATTGCTCCAAAGTCAAATTGGAAATTTGAAAGGCACAGGAGCCATGCTCTCACTGATGCCAGGACATGCTTTCAATTTGTATTAATAGAGCTATGCAAGAGTGCAATGGTAGGGGTGGGGGTGTGTATACAATCCTTACCCTCTGAAATCACTCATTGCCACCAATTATCTATACAACCTAGTATTCTCAGGCCACATACCA
This sequence comes from Phascolarctos cinereus, assembly GCF_003287225.1. Classification (NCBI taxonomy): domain Eukaryota; kingdom Metazoa; phylum Chordata; class Mammalia; order Diprotodontia; family Phascolarctidae; genus Phascolarctos; species Phascolarctos cinereus. Next base: position 154,539,064 of record NW_027556180.1, read on the forward strand.
AGACTTCTCAGCAGGAAACATTGTCCTGCTCTAAGTAATTATGACATATAGAATGTAGCAATTTTTTTTTCTATGATGATGGAAAATTCATGAGGGCACTGTATATGCGACTGAAATTAAAAAAAAAACCTGTTCCAGTCAATAGGGACTCCCATCCCCACCCCCTCGCTGCAGTCCCCATTTCCCCATTCAGATGACACATTTCTCACTTCCATTAATAGAGACGGAAATTACAAATAGGCACCCAGAGAAGATGGCTCAGACCTTCGACCATTTCCCATTATTATGAGTAGGGCAATCATAAAGGGTAATTTTCTTTCTGCCTCATCTCTTTCAGAGTGAAAGCTGGTTATTTAATACCATTTGTTGGGTAATCAACCAGAACACTGGAATATTAAAATTAGGATTGTGTTTGGAAAAGGCACTTGTTCTAACTGTGAAACACCAAAATGAAAATAGCCCAGTGATTACCATGACCATCTTAACTTGCAGCTATGATTATCGGGCTACTATTCTCAAAGGGTATTTACAGTGGTGGTAAGGCAAATGATCATAAGCTGAGTTTATTTTCTTCCAAATCTTGCTATTCAGGGACTTGGATCTCAGTTCAGCAATGAGACAGTGAATCCCCTTGCAATTTATACAAATCACTGTCAGATCTCTGTTGGCAAGAGCCAGCTTTCAAGCTGACCCCTTCAGAGTACAGAACTGTCTGCAGCTCCTGATCGAGTCATTTAAACCAAACAAAGGGGAAGGCAATCTCAGACCACAGAACAAAACCAGCCCTACTTCAAAAGCTCATTCCCATGTGGAATCCCTGTCATACTCAACATGACCTCAAAGCTGTGCTTATGGGTCCAACTGGTAATTCATGCTCTATACAAAATAAGAGTGCCATGCTCCACCAGGGGAAATCTTTAGCTCTCAGAGAAGCCAAACAACAAAATCCACTCACCAAACAGTGCTCCCAGAGGACTGGCCTGGCACCATTCAAGGCCCAAGCTACTGAGACTCATTCCACACAAGTAAGTGAGTTCTTACAAATAAAGTTTCCAAATTATAGAATAAGATGGGGTAAGAAGAGTGTTTTTTTTGGATTGGCCTGGTATGGCTCAGTACCTACAGTGTATTGGAATAAGGACTAGATTGAGAGTCAAAATGCCTAGGTTTAAGTTCAACTTCAGACACTTATTAGCTGTATGACCATAATTATTTTATCTCTGAGGTTCTGGATTTTCTTGTCTTTAAAAGAGAGATAATACTCAGAGCCATAGGGGAAGAAGGCTTTGTTCCAGTGCAGCCACATCATGCAGTGTGTGTGTGTGTGTGTGTGTGTGTGTGTGTGTGTGTGTGTGTGTGTGTATGGGGGTGAGGGGAAGAAGGGATGTTTGCTTCCTCCTTGGAGTGTAGGTTCTGGCACAGTTCTTCTTTGGGAGTGCGTGTGTCCTGGCCAAGGTGTTCAGTATTGATACCCCTTTTCCTCATGGTTGTCTACTGGCTCATATTGCGTGTGCTACTGCTCCAGGGGCAACCTTCAGGGTTGTGTTGCTGTGGCATCTCTCTAAATGGGTCCACCTTTGCCCTAACCCTTTGGGAGACAAAGGCTAGAATCTCTAGGGGACAGGCTATTCCCTTCCTGCTGTCCTGACCTAAGGGCACTCACAGATTTACCATCATCTGTGCAAACACACACATATATACTGCTCAACTGTGTTTGAGCCTACTCAAGGCTTGGACAGTAATTGTATTACCTAACATAGCATTATTGTGCAGAAAGTACTTTGCAAACCTTAATGTGCCATATAAATCAGTTAAGTCATAGTACTAACAAACCCATTAGAATTAATAGGTTGAAGTTCTTTGAAGACAGGAATGATTTCTGTGTTATTCCTTTATCCCTATAACTTAGCACAATGCCTGGTACATAGTAGGAGCTTAATAAATGCTTGTCTCTGGATCAATCAAAATATTACTGGTTCAAACCAATCACAATCAATACTAATGGTACCACTGTAGAGCTTAAGCTTTGGCCACAGATAGTCATAAAATATGAGCATTTCAGCAAGATGCAGTGGATTTGAAGGGAAAAGATAAGAGTTTGAATCCCAGATCTGTTTATATATTATCCTAGGTAAGTCACTTCACCCTCTGTGCTCCAGTTTCCTCATCTTTAAAATGAGGAGGTTGGAATGGAACATCTTTAAATCTTTGGTCCTGTGATACTCTATGCTTCCTACTTGAATCATTTCTTATCTTTCTGGAAATTACTTATTGATAAATATGGTGCCAGCAGCTTTTTTAAATTAATAACTCTTATTTCCTCCCCTATTTCATATATTCCTAGAGGGCATGAAATCTATTTTATATTACTTTATATACCCCTCAGTGCCCTAGTATAGAGCCTACTTGCCTAGTGAGGCTCAACCCTAGCTTCCCGAAACTAGTTGTTTAGAAAATTGTGAAACAAAATAAAGAAGTCCTCAAGTTACCTATATAAGTAAAGGAAAGTAATCTGTACCAAGTGGGAGGTTAAAGCCAATGTTCCTGTTGCTATTGAGTCTTTTCAGTCATTTTAGTCATGTTACATTCTTTGTGACCCCATTTGGGGTTTTCTTGGCAGAGATACTAAAGTGGATTTGCCATTTCCTTCTCCAGCTCATTTTACAGAGGAGAAAACTGAGGCAGCTAGTAAAAGTGTCAGAGGCCAGATCCGAAATCAGGAAGATGAGCCTTCTGACTCCAAGACCAGCACTCTGTCAAGTATACCACCTCACTGCTGATAGAGAATAGGAAAGGATCTGCTACTAGGGAGATAGAGTGGGGAAGAAGCAATCTTGTATCAGAAGAACAAAAGGGAAGAAATAGGATCTTAGCAAAGCATGTTATAGTTCTCTTTCCACACCTCCCCAGATGATGTGTGTGTATGTGTCTGTGTATGTTAATTTGACTAATTCCCTAAATCAGAAATGAAATCAAGCATTTGACAACTTGATTTAAGCCCAGAATCCAATCAAAATAGGAAGAGAAATAGTACTTCATTGTTTCTTTCATTTACATTAAGAGTTTGATGGGATTTGGGTTTTGTGGGATATTTTCAGTTTCCTTACTTCATTATAGGTAAAATGGGCATAATAACAGGTCAAGTAATTACCTCACAGGGTTGTTTCACAGCTCAAATGAGATTCATAATGCAAAGCAAACTTTAAAGTTCTATATTCCAGTTGAACTTAGTTGTTAAGGCAGATGTTTATATTCAATCAATTAACAGGTATAAGTATGCATGTTTGCATGGAGTTCAGTGGCTACTGATAAACTTGGTCATTTGAATTTAAAATTAACAATATACAATATGTCACTATTATTATCATCACTTGCAGTAGCAGTTCAAGGAAATTAAGTGTATCCCCTATCCTACCAGTTAATGGCACATTTGGAATTAAATTCACAGCCCTGTTCAATTCCAGTCTCTATTCACCAAGCCATCTCTCCTACTTACGCCCTATTATTATGGCTTTCCTCAAGCTATAATTTATCATCATAATAAACTACATCCAAACCCTTCTGTGAAATATATCCAACAAATCTCACCTGCTATGGCCTCTTTGGATTAGATTCAGTACAAGGTAGCTTTGTTAAAATAGAATTTGGTCTTTCATTGGTAAGCGAGGGTGAAAATGACAATTAACAGTGGTAGTTTGTCAAGTTGTCATGCTTTGTTATGCAGTGTTTGTAAAATCATAATTGGCAAAATTTAAAAACTGCTTTGGAATCTCTTGCCTAACCAGGCACAACTCAAGGGTTGTCACTAACATCGAAGTTTGACATCTGAATTTAACTGACATCTACGTATTTGGCTTGAGTTTGCCATTAACTCCCTCAATCTTCCAGTAACTGAATTGACTGCCTCAAAGGGAGCCTTAGGGATTACAAATGAGTAAATATCTGAGATTCAAATCCCTTTCAATTACACTAATTATCTGCTAGGGGTAGAAGACAGTTTTGACTCTGAAGTTCTATTAAAGTTAGATTTCAAGGTTAATGAAGTGGATTTTAAAGCTGCACCCTCACCCCAAGCATCTTTTCAAAACCCCAGTGAGACAAAATTCTGTACACATGCTTCAATGAATCTGTGATCAACCACATGTCAGAAGCCACCTACTCTGACCAACAGTGATAATTTACATAAAGTGGTGCTCTGAAGAGAAAGGAGAGGCTGGCTGACAATAAACATTGGACAAAGTCAGGTGCCACCCATGCCTAACAGAAAGTCATTTCCCTGAATTTGCTGAATTATAATTGAATCTGATACATTTTTTGTTATTCAGTCATTTTTTTTTTCAGTTGTGCTGACTCTTTGTGACCCCATTTTGGGTTTTCTTGGCAAAGATGCTGGAGTGGCTTGCCATTTCCTTTTCCAGTTCATTTTACAGATGAAGAAACTGAGGCAGAATTAAGTGACTTGCCCAGGTTGTTTGGGGTTGTCATTCTTTGTTCTCAAAGAGCACCAAAATGACAGCAGTATGTTGGAGTCACAGTACAGTCTGTCCAACTGTGGCTGATCAGACCAATATGAGCTCAGAAGGCTTTACCACAGGTTAGCCACAAATAATCCATAGCAACATTTGGGTGGAGATGTCTCTAAATTTGCACATCTCACATTTCTTGTGAGCTACTGCAATTTTTCTGCTTTGCTCATAGAGCACAGTGCCTTCTTTGATGTGGGCATACTTTGCTGGATTTTCCTGTGTCAATGTCTCCTACATCTCACAATTGATTCCAACATTTTTCAGAGAGACCTTGAGTGTGTCTCTTGTATTGCTTTTGCTGACCTCCATTTGAACACTTGCCTTGTATGAGTTCGCTGTAAAATAGTTTCACACAGCTAGCATCTGAGACCAGATTTGGACTCATGTCTTCCTGACTCCAGGCCCATAGCTCTATCAACTGTGTTTCTTCACTGCCCTATAGAGTGTTTTAGCGAATAACTACATAAATCGCACTTTAGAGTTCTATATTTCTTTCATGATTTAAAAAAAATCATTTTTTCTGCTTTTTTTTTTTTTAGGAAAGCAGTCTAAATAATTGATTTCTTTACTGTTGGAACTTTTGGTGTGGACATTTCTTCTATCAATGCAGATCAGCAACTTGATTGTAACTTAGAGAATGTAGAGATACCCCTGATGCTCTGAGAGATTAAGCGACTTGCCCAAGTTAACAACAGCTGAAATGGGGTCAAGTCCTGAGATGCCAGACTTAAATCCAATTCTTCCTGACTCAAGACTGCTCTCTATCTACAACTCTTAACTATTTCTTTCTGGTACATGGATGGTGACACAGATGGATGTGCCACCATAAGCTCTTAAAACAATTTTGTTGCACTTCTGTGTATCCAATAGCACATAGCAAAGTTATGAACACAGTTTGGTTTGTGTATTTACCTCCTCCCCTGGGTATGGAGGTCATCACTGGCTCTCCCAAAATAGAGTTATTCAACCACTTGACTAGAGTAATCTGTCAAGTGGTCAAAAGGTGAAATAAGTATAAAAAATTATAGGAAGATCACAGAAACCATCTACACTCTGCCTGCCTTTAGAAACCCAATCCTCAGTCATCAAAGGCATTTATTGGTCTATTTTTTTCTCTATAATGCAAGTACTATTAATAATAGTATTAAATATTACTTTTAATGATCAGTGAAGATAGAGGGGGCCAAAGGTCAGGCAGATGAGTAATAGTTTCAGTAGAGATACCATGATGTAAATAATGTGTTATTAAAAACACACTTTCCAATACAGAATCAGAGAGGTGTTACTGAACATCAGTAGAATAGCAGGACAAATATCCAAGGAGCAAGAGACAGTTCAGTAACTGAGATACTTAGCAGGTACGTGATGAATATCTGTTCATGTGGACCAAATTTTAAGACCCAGTTAGAAAAATAAATGTTTTTAAATGAATTTAATCTTAAAAATTTTCTCAGACAGTCCTAATACAAAGCAATGATAGGAAATATGTACCTATACATAAATATATATAACTATGTATATGTATCTACCTCTAAACAACCTTTCCAATTTTGCTTCACAATACTTAGACACACTGGGAACTACTTTCACTTCCCCAAACATTTCTTCTTTTCCCCATTGGATACTTTCACTCACTCTTACCTCCACCCGAATTGTCCTTTCTTCTCATTTCACTTACTAGAATCCTGAGCATTCCTCAAGGCCCAGCTCAAATGACCCTGCTTCTCCTAACCAATCCTGATTCCCTCCAACAAAGGTAAAATTCTCACTAGTCTGAATTCCAATAAATCATCATTTGGGCAGCTAGGTGGTCCAGTAAATAGAGAACAGGGCCTGAAATCAGGAAGACCTGAATCTAAATTCAGCCTTAGACATGTACTAACTAGTTTGACTATGGCAAATCACTTACCTCTGTATAGTTTCAGTTTCCTTATCTGTAAAATGGGGAAATAATGGCACCTAATTCCCAGGATTGTTGTAAGGATCAAATGAGATGATATTTGCAAAGCACTTAGCCCTTGCCCAAGTACCACTTAATGGTTATTTTTTGGGCCCGGATAACTTGGAGTGAATGTAAATAGTAATAGTTTCTCTTTCTACCAGAAACCCTGAGGGTCTTCCCCTCCCAGTTTCATTTGTTTATTTATTTATTCATTCATTCATTCATTCATTCATTCATTCATTCATTCATTCATTCACATATTTATTTGTTTGTTTGTTTGTTTGTTTTTTAGTAAAGGAGTTGATTGGCTTGGTTCACTTTTTAAACAATCCTAATCACTGAATGGGCTTTGCCTCTTTCAAAGTGAAAACTGGAAAAGATCTTAGCTTAAAAAGGCCAAGGTCTCCCACTGCTTCTTGGGCCATCTCCGGTTGTCCTGATCTGTATCTGGCCAATGGAACCAGATGGCTCTGGAGGAGAAAGTGATGCTGGTGACTTTGCACTGCTCTCCCTCACTTATATCCAATTCACTTGCAAGTCATGGCATCATCTTCCTGACGCCACAGTCCTCTTTGAGAAGGAAGGACAGTAGGTGCCACATACATGTTAACTATCATAATCATCATCGTTGTCATCATCATCTATATCCTGTTCTAAGTGCTTATCACATTCTACTTTGTTTTTTTTTTAATTTAACAGTATTTTATTTTGTTCCAATTACATGTTAAGACAATTTTCAGCTTTCAGTTTTTGAAAGATTTTGAGTTCCAAATTTTTCTCCCTCCCTCTTCTCCTCCCTCCCTAAGACGACAAGCAATCTGATATCTGTTATACATCACATTCTACTTTGTATGATAGTTATTTTCATATTAATCTTATCACCTTTCCAGACTGGATGCACTTTGAGAAGAGGGACATTTAATACACTTGTAACTTCTACAGTATTTAGCATAGGGCCAGCACACCACAGATGTTAGATAAATATTATCTGAACCAATCAATGTCTATCTAATATGATATCATAAACCCCTTCGGTTTCACTTTCTCATCTGGATTTCCACAAACTGGCCATTAAAGTCCTACTCTAATGCATCATTATGGCAAGGAGGTGACTTGGGATTCTTCAGGTCTTTGCCAGCAAAATGCAAGTCCTTACCGATCTGGGAAGACTTCCAGTTAAGAGTCTAGCCATGGGATGTATGACCCTAGTCTAAGGACAAACCTATAAAGAGTTGCATCCTTAAGTGGTCCAGTATCTGAGGGATTTTTTTAGATGCAGCAAGGCAAAATGACAAGTCTGCTAAGGGGAGTAGAACATAGATCTGCGAGTCTCTAGTGGTGAAGGACCCACACCAATACAGTTATTGATTACATAGCATCTGTTGTAAACATCTCACTATGACTACATGGTACAATTCACAAAGTCATAGACACAGAATTGAAATAGACCCCAGAGACAATCCAGTCTAAACCCTGACTCATTTTAAAGGTGAGGAAACTGAGACTCAAGGAGTTTAACTGACTTGCTCAAGGTCACCAGAATAGTAAATGTCACAAGTGATATTTGAACCCAGCTCTTCTGACTCCAGAGTCAGTGTTCTTTCACTGTACTTTTTCCTTTACCTGGTCCGTGATCCACTATTTGTATGAGGAATTTGTCACTATGTTTATGTAGAGGACAGGTTAATCTTAAGACCTCAATTAGTCACTGATTTCCCCTGTGGCCTGAGCAACATGTTTACATTCTTTGGGCTTAGGTATTCTGAAAAGATTTGCACAGTTTCTTTGGCAAGGAGATCATTACTAGATAAAGGGCAGTTCAAGTGGGAAAGCACCAGCCTTATAGACTGTCAGGCTTGGAAGTAATGCTCTGTTACCTTTCTTCTCCCTTCCCCCCAATGTCTCTCAAGTGGTTGTCATTCGCAGCCCTTCAGCAACCAGAAATTATGGAGCAGATTTTGCAGTTTTCCAGTGAGCGCTTGGGAAGCACCATATGCTGCAAACACTTTTTTCTAAGAAATGCTTGCAACCTTTGTGTTAGAATTATTTCATTAGGCAGATATCTTCATCTACAGTGAAAATATTTCTTACCTTTTGTTTCTAACAATAACATAGTGAAAAACAGTTATTTATAATTATCTCCATCTTGACCTGAGATATGAAATTTTCATTTTTTTCTTTGTGGAGGGGGAGTGGTGGAGGGAATAGAGATGATTGGATCTTATATGACAGACTGTTTGTAGACCATAAAGATCAATGGAATACTTTAGGTATGCAAGACACAACAGTCAATGACTAATAGTAATCTACTATTTGATAAACCCAAAGACCCCAGCTTCTGGGATAAGAACTCACTATTTGACAAAAACTGAAGGGAAAACTGAAAAAGAGTATGGCAGAAACTAGGCATATGCCAAAATCTTACACCATATACCAAAGTCAACATGGATTCACAATTTAGATGTAAAGGCTGATACTATAAGCAACCTGGGAGAGCAAGGAATAATTTACCTACCAGATTTATGGAGAACAGAAGAATGCATGACCAAACAGGAGATAAAGAACATTATGAAATGCAAAATGGATAATTTTAATTACATTAAATTGAAAAGTTTTTGCACAAACAAAGCCAATGCAACCAAGATTAGAAGGAAAGTAGAACATTGGGAAAGAATTTTCACAACCAATGTCTCTGATAAAAGGGCCTCATTTCTGAAATGTATAGAGAAGTAAGTCAAATTTATAAGAATACAAGTCATTCCTCAATTGATAAATGGTCAAAGGATATGAACAGGCAGTTTTCAGATGAAGAAATAAAGCCATCTATAGTCATATGGAAAAATGCTCTAAATCACTATTGATTAGAGAAATGCAAATCAAAACAACTCTGAGGTACCACATCACACCTATCAGATTGGCCAAATAAGAAAATGATAAATGTTGGAGATGATGTGGGAAAATTGGAACACTGATGCATTGTTGGTGGAGTTGTGAAATGATCCAACCATTTTGGAGAGCAATTTGGAACTATGCCCAAAAGGCTATAAAATGTACATACCCTTTGACCCAGCAATAGCACTTTTAGGGCTTTATCCCAAAGAGATCATACAAATGGGAAAGAATTGGAAATTGAGGGGATGCCCATCAATTGGGGAATGGCTGAACAAGTTGTGGTATATGAATGTAATGGAGTACTTTTGTGCTATAAGAAATGATGAACAGAAAGACTTCAGAAAAACCTGGAAAGACTTGTATGGACTGATGCTGAGTGAAGTGAGCACAACCAGGAGAATGTTGTACATAGTAATAGCCACATTGTGTGGTGACTAATGTTGATAGACTTAGCCTTTCTCAGCAATGAAAGGATCTAAGGCATCTCTAAAGGTCTCATGATAGAAAATGCTATCCGCATCCAAAGAAAGAACTATGGAGTTTGAATGCAGATCGAAGCATACTATTAGCTATTTTTTTTCTTCTGTTTTGTTTCGTTTCCTCTTTCTGGTGGTTGTAATTCTTCCTTACCACATGACTAATGTGAAAATATGTTTAATACAAATGTATATGTACAGCCTATATGAGGTTGTGTGCTGTCTTGAAGAAGGAGATGGGGAAGAAGGGGAGAAAAATTTAAAACTCAAAAGCTTATGGAAGTGATTGTTGATAAATCAAAATAAACTAATAAAAAATTAAAACTTTTTTTCTAAGAAATTGCAACCTTTGTGTTAGAATTATTTCATTAGGCAGATGTCTTCATCTACAGTGAAGATATTTCTTACCTTTTCTTTCTAACAATAACATAGGGAAAAAAACTGAGTTATTTAGAATTATCTTTGTCTTGACCTGAGATTTGAAATTTTCATTTCTTTGTGGAAGGGGAGTGGTGGAGGGAATAGAGATAATTGGATCTTGTATGACAGACTGAAGTTCAAAATCTTGAAGTCATCTTGGGTTCTTCTTCCTCCCTCACTGTCCACATTCAATCACTTAACTAAGTTCTGTAGATACAACAGCATAAGTCCATTATACTCTTGCTGCCACCACCCAATTGGCTCTTCTTGTCACCATTCACTGATCTAATCCATTTTGCATGCCACCACCTGAGTATACATCCTAAACACAAATTTGATAACTTATTCAAAAATCTGCACTGACTTCCTAAAGCCTACCAAATACATTCCACCTTCTTTGGGTTGGTATTTGAGTCCTGGAACAGTCTGGTTCTAGTCTGCACTAGGTTGTTTGGTCTTCCGTTTTTCTAGTTTAAGCTCTTTTTGTGACCTCTGTGTCCTAGCCCATGTGGACTTACTATTCTCTGAGCTCATATTGCCCTCTTTAGCCTGCAACAATTTGCTAATACTCTGCCATGCCTGGGATGAATTCTGTGCATTTTTTTTCCTGTTGAATTGCTTCAAGGCCTTCCCCAGAGTCTATCTATTGTACTTAGCAGAATTTTTCTCTTCCTTCAAGGTTCAGCTCAGTTTCTACTTCTTCTGTGAAGCTGCCCTACTCCTGTAATTGATCTCTCCTTCACTACATTTTCCTTGAATAGCTTCTCTGACCTCTCCCTTACTCCACTCTCTCCCTTTGTTATCTATACCTATATGTATACATGTCATAATCTCTCCACTAGAATGTAAGAATATAGACTTTTTTTCTTCACAACTCTTATCAACAAACACAGTGGCTTGCATGTAGTAGAAGTTTAAGAAATGTTAATTGAATTGGACTGAAGTCTTATCTTATACCATGCCCCACCCCCTCATTTTAGTGGTAAGAGTGATCTCTTCTTCCTCAAATTCTCACAGCAATTTGGTCCTCTTCATATTAAAGTTCTGATTCATTTTATAATTATTTCTCTATCTATGACTTATCTCCCTCCTCTGAAAATATTTCAAACTCCTTGAGGTCTTAATCTTTCCTCAAAATGTAGCACAATATACACTGTACAGAATAGTACCTGGATTTTTGTTTGTTGACTGAAAAAGGGAAAACTTCATAATTCAATCAATTAGCATTTATTAAGCTCCTACAGTGTGTCAGGTAGGGTTCTTTTCAATGGTTTTTGTTTTCACATTTAGTCCTTTATCATGTCTTCCTAACGTGGATGGATCTATAGTTAACTCAGAAAAAAATTTAGATTGAAAAAATTAATAGAATATGAGAATCAGGACATTGAATTTGGAAATATTTTCATTAAAAATTCATTCCAAACATACACCTAAAACACCTAGGCTTTTTAATAGCTTCCCCCCCCCACCAGGTTTACAACAATAAATACTTTTTAACTTAACAAATGCTATATTCATGTAGTTAAGTGGCAAGCAATAGTAACTCTAATGGATTTGAAACTAAAATGGGGAAAGAGCAGCCAAGAGCTGGATATTTTCCTCTTGGTATTCCCAACGGTGTCCAGCAGAGAAGAAGCAAATCATACCTATAGTAAATACTCATTGAATGAATAAATAGTTTTTTTAACTGACATTCTTTTGATTTTAGTTTATAATTTTGTCAATCAAATAAAAATATATCTGCTAAATATTTCACGTGACACTCTTTCACAGTTCTCTAATCTCTAAAATCCTCTAAGAATTAAGTTTTGCCTTCTCCATCATATTTTCCCCTGTCTTTCATTGTACTTTCTCTGTCTGCTTTCTTTCCCTACCATGGCCTAGCTTCCTGTCCCACATCCTCCATAAAGAGATAATCTTTATTTACCTATCTGCCTTTATCCATGTGTCCTATATTTGTTTCTCCTCATCTCAGCTTTGAGATTTCTGTTTTCTCATACTATTCCCTACTGATGAGAAGTCCATCTGGCAAAGCTGTATTCTTCATTTTTTCACCTGGAACATGAAGCTTCTTGAAATCAGGAAGAAGAAGACACTACCAGGGGGACTTCCCTCACACAAAAAACATGTACTTGTAAATTCACATATGCATATGGGATTTATGCCTAGTTTTGTGGCTGTGAAAAAAATTTTTTGTTTACTTCACTTTGAAGAGTGGCAACTCCTGAAAGATAAGGAGAAAGTCTTTTATAATTTAAAGTCCTCTACATCTCTCTGTCACCAAATTTACTAAAGTGCCATTTGTAACAGTGCTGATGGAATGAATTCAATAAACATAACCAATGATAATATCCTCTAATTACTTACTCAAGAGTTGCAAACAAATGTTTGGTTTACATGTTAAATGAAAAAAAAAGAAAAGAAAATACCCATTCAGACAAAGACAATGACAAAGTACTATTTTTTTGATTGTTAGAGAATTAGCATAGTTTATAGTTTTAAATGGCATTTTCAACTCTTTTCCATATTAGATTAAGAAATGCAAACCACTATTTTTCACTCCTTTGTACTCAGATATAATGTCTATCATATCATGCATTCTCATTCTCAAGTCGTATACTATCCTGAATCAGAATGTAGGAGTGTTTTTATCTTCCTTCCATAAATGTACACCCAATCTCTTGTACATGATGAAGAGAATCATACACCATGAGTCCCATAGGTAAATGCTAATATGTCTAACATTAGTTTATATGATAAAATAATTTACCATAAAAAGACTACATGTAGACTCTGAAATTTCATTTCCAGATACTAAAGGAATGCAAAGAAATCTACAGATATGAACCAATCAAGCTGCTCCAACTTTTATTATTTGCCAATCAGTCAATCAACAAACATTTATTAAGTACCTTCTGTGTGCCAGACCACTTTTCTAAGCACTGAGGAAACAAACAAAAAAAGAGCAAAAGATAGTCCCTACTCTCACGGTGCTCAAAGTCTAATTTGGAGAGACCTAACTTGGAAACAACTGGGCATAAACAACCTTCATACACAGTAATTTGGAAACAATCAACAGAGGAAGGCCCTAGTTATTTATTTAAGGAGTTTAGTATGAAAGAAGATTAAGGGATCCTTAGTCCTTTCTCCACTATATGGCATCTTCTTTGAGTTACTCATGTGCCCAACTGAAATAACCACCACTGGATGTCACTCTTTCTCTAAACCAAAAGATAAGAGCCACTATCCATGAGCAAATGACTAGCACTGGCCCCCTAAATACTCAAGCGTTTGGATGGACAGTGAGTCTGAATTCTGTTATACACAATTATAAAAGCATTTGCACATGGTAAATGCTTTTGTAATCCATTAAAGGGGCAGAGGTGATGAGCTGTAGTAACCTAAATCATCCCACTGTCTTCTAAACAGGTAAAGGAAAAGAGGCAAAGGCATGAAACTTCCTGTATGGTTCCGACCGCTACCCCAGTGATTTTCTCAGTCACAAAGCCTTGAAGGACATCTGGAAGAACATAATGGTTTGCTCTTCAAAAGCAGAATGACCTTTGGCTTTTCTACAGTAATTAATGATGATCTAACTAGGGAGTAATTAAATAGGGTCATATTTGAAGGTGCTGAGGATGACAATAAACTCTCCTAAAATTCTCACTTCTTTTTATGTAGGTTATTATCATAGAAAAATGCCTGCCATATTCCTATGACCAATAGTTTAGCTCTTAGCACCCAAGTCAGTACTTAATGTGCTAAAAGCATTCTCTCTAAGTTTTTCATTTTTGATGCTACCTCCATTATATTTGCATTTTCCCAGATACTCAGATGGCCCTTTTCCTATTAGATTATAAACTGCTTGAGAAAAGGGTCTGTTGTTATGGAACTACTCACACTCACGTTGATTGAAAATGCTCTTCAAGCCTAGGAGGTCTACCAGTGTTTCCTTTCTTCAACATCATGGGTACTAATGGGGGCTTGGAACTATGCCATTTAGCTGTAGCATCTACTAGGGCTCTCACCCCATTGCTTCTCCAACACTGAAATTACTCTGTAAGGAGGGTGCTAGGACCCAGAATAACTCATATACCCACTGGTTTGCATAGCCATAGAATGACATCTTCTGATAAATGTCAGTAAATACTAGCTAAATCAAAGTTTAGCTTTAGGGCAAACCCAGCACTTCTAACTCATTCTCATCCACAAAGTACTACAATACCTGATGGTTTCATTTAAAGGGTCTAATAATTTCAGTTCAAATCTTCTGACTATAACAAAAAAAAAAACCCAACAACAACAAAAAAAAGGGGGGGCAGCTAGGTGATACATTGGATAGAGCACCGAACCTGGATTCAGGAGAACCTTGTATTCAAATCCGGCCTCAGACACATAACACTTACTAGCTGTGTGACCCTGGGCAAGTCACTTAACCCCCTGCCTAACCAAAAAACAACAACAACAAAAACAACAACAAATCTTCTGACTAAAGACTCAAGTATTATTTTATGTACCCAGGGCTTGTGAATATTAGAGAAACCCAATTCATTTCTGAATATTATTTGGACATGAAATTTATGCCTTTCTTGGTTATTTTGAATGTAATTATGTTCAAAAAATGGGAGCAAATTTATTAACTTATACGGATTTTTCAAGGCTTCCCTTCCATATAAGTCTTGGTTTTCCCTTTTTGATATGAACAGGAATAATTTCAAGCACTCCCTCTGTCACTTTTTAAAAGTTTCACTTCAGGAGAACTCTATGCATAGACATTGCTCTTCCTGGAGTACCGGGTAACATTGACCTACTCAGTTCTGTCACTCATTCTAGTACATCTATTCTCTTCATGTCTCATTTACAAAATCATCTTCTTCTCTACACTCCCTTTCTCCTTCACTTGCTTTGGATTGCTATTCTGTTTCTCCAATGTCATTCTTTAGAAGGGCATCATTCAACTGAGCTCTTTTATTAGTACTCACAAAAAAGATTCTGAGTCTTCAATTCTGAGTTTTTATCCTCTCAAACGTGTTTCATATACTTGTTAAGACATCTCCTTGTCTCACCAATTACTGAAAAAATAAAATATGTGTAAAATAGGGCTCTTATTCCTTTATCTGAAGGGCTGACTTACTCATTTTTTCTCTTGCCATCATTAATACTAACCTAAAGATTCTCCAAACCTGTATTTTTGGAGCTATCATTTTTTTTTACTTGTTCACCATCTTCAACCCATCATCAAAATCAGTTGTTTCCTTTAAATTCTCTTCATGCCCACAATGACAACTATCATCTTTGTGCCTAATGTATCCCAACAACCTTCTTGCCATATTTCCTATGTTCAGACTCATACCGCCTACACTCTATTTTACACATAGGAACAAGATTCATCTTCCACAATTATCATTTATACCATTTTATTCCTTGCCTAAGAGCCCTTCAGTGGTTACCAAATGCCTTTCACATTAAATACAAACACCCGATCACAGGAATTTAGATCTCATGCCAATTACATCTTCTTTATCTAAATACCCTAATCTCTCAGCAAATCTAGTTTATAGTCTCTCTTTTGGTTAGACAAAGCCACTAGTTGCCCTTTTCTCCTTCCTTGAATGATATCTATCACTCACAAATGTCCTGTCCTTTCCTCATTCATCAAATCCTCTTCATTCAGAGCTCAGCTTAGGAGTTGTTTCTCATCCATCAAGCCTCCCCTCATATTCCTATATAAAGCCATCACTTCAAATTTTCTTGTAACAATTTGTCTCAATCTCTTCTTTACCACATTACTTTATAACATTAAAAAAAACTTATTTGTGGTGAAAATTGAGAAATCAAATAGATTCTATTTTGTTATTGATTTCGTTTTGCATCATTGCTGACATTTTTGTAACTACCTAAATCATGTTTCATTTGTCTCAGAGTTAAGTTTGGAAATTCAGCTTTCCTGTAAATTACTCATTGTCTTTGAGTTAAGTTTAGAAGTTCAGTTCTCCTGCTAATCACTATTCTATTCTTACCTCAAGGAAAACTTATCCTTAAAAGATGTAGGTGGACACCAAGGAGTCTGTTCAATCCCAGGCAGTCTGGTCCTCTATTGTTAAAATGTCCTTGCAGGTAGACTCAAACAATGAATATTTTTTAGGGACAGAATGGAAGGAAGGTTTGTTGCTAGCCCCTCATTCCCAATTCCCAGACAATTATATTGTTCCTCTTGTCTATGATGTTATAAACTCTGTAACCTGTCACAATGCTTTCCCTGTCTATGATACTGACTTCTATTCTGGATGTTCCTTCTTTTGTCTATAAAAGAGAGCTGTTCTCATTTGGGGTCTTTTCACTGGCTGAGGAACTGAGAGATTCCTTTTATTGGTAATTTGCTAGCCTTATGAATGGGCAGCAAGGTTGCACAGTGGATAGAGTGCTGGGCCTGCAGTCATGAAGACCCATTTACCTGGGTTCAAATCTGTCCTCAGACACTTATTGGCTGTGTAACTCTGGGCAACTCACTTATCCCTGCTTGACTCATTTCACTTGTAAAATGAGCTGGAGAAGTGTCATGAAGAGTCAGACACAACCAAACAAGAAAACCTTGCCAATAAATTAAACGTGCTCAGAGCTTTGTGCCTCAGTTTATCCTGATTTCAATTACAATAATTGACATGTCATATCCCTCTGTTAGACTGTTATCATCTAGAGGACAAAGACTGTGGCACTTTTTTTTTTCATTTTTAATACCCACCTACTACAATGAATGAATTGGTTTTTTAAGTGCTTACTATAAATTAAGCACTCTGCTAAGCATAGCAACTTGAACTTAGTAGGCACTTAATCAATTCTTTGTTGAATTGAGTTATTCCTGGCTCTGTGACTTTGATAAATTACTTAACATTTCCTTGTTTCTCTTACCCTTTCATTACTAAATGTCAAAAGTGACATATGCCAATCCACTTACAATATTAAG